>NC_138308.1:42782500-43057500 GCF_965601325.2 Salmo salar
AACAGACTCCTAAGGCAGGTGTTCACCACATTGAACCAACACACCTCTCCAATGGGAATGGCATCCTGAATCTCCCAGAACTGTCCTCGATAGGCCCACTATAACATCAGTCCTTCTCTCTGGCAGACACAATCACATGTCTCAATTGTCTCAAAGCTTAAAACTCATTGTTTAACCTGTCTCCTCCCCTTCATCTACACTGATTTGAAGTGGATTTAACAAGTGACATCAATAAGGGATCATAGCTTTCACCTGGATTCACCTGGTCAGTCTATGTCATGGAAAGAGCAGGTGTTCTTAATGTTTTGTATACTCAGTGTATGCTACCACCCATGGCTGATCATGTGACACCTGAACTGGACTCGCGTGTGAAGAAGCGAGCTCTCATGCTGTGGTGACTCATGCATTTGTCTGGGAAACTGCTCAGTAATCCCAACATCCCTATAAGGACATCATGCCATCTATGGTCAACAAGAGGTTCCTTAGGATGGTGAAACGTATATACAGTCCATTCGGAAATATTCAGACCCCTTGACTTTTTCCACATTTTGTTACATTACAGCCTTATTCTAAATCATTTTTTCCGCTCGTCAATCTACACACACAATACTCCAAAATGACAAAGCAAAAATATGTTTTTAGAAATTTCTACAAATGTATTAAAAATATTTACATAAGTATTCAGACCCTTTACTCAGTACTTTGTTGAAGCACCTTTGGCAGCGATTACAGCCTCGAGTCTTCTTGGGTATGACGCTGCAAGCTTGACACACCTGTATTTGGGGAGTTTCTCCCATTCTTCTCTACAGATCCTCTCAAGCTCTCTCAGGTTGGATGGGGTGCGTTACTGCACAGCTATTTTCAGGTTTCTCCAGAGATGTCCATCGGGTTCAAGTCCGGGCACTGGCTGGGCCACTCAAGGACATTCAGAGACTTGTCCCAAAGCCACTCCTGCGTTGTCTTGGCTGTGTGCTTAGGGTCATTGTTCTGTTGGAAGGTGAACCTTTGCCCCAGTCTGAGGTCCTGAGCGATCTGGAGCAGGTTTTCATCAAGGATCTCTCTGTACTTTGCACCATTCATTTTACCCTTCCCCAGATCTGTGCCTCGACACAATCCTGTCTCGGAGCTCTACGGACAATTACTTTGATCTCATAGCTTGGTTTTTGCTCTGACATGCACTGCCAACTGTGGGACCTTATATAGACAGGTGTGTGCCTTTCAAATCATGTCCAATCAATTACATTTACCACAGCTGGACTCCAATCAAGTTGTAGAAACATCTCAAGGATGATCAATGGAAACAGGATGCACCTGACCTCAATTTTGAGCCTCATAGCAAAGGGTCTGAATACTTATGTAAATAAGGTATTTATGTTTATTATTTCATAAATTTGCAAACATTTCTAAAAACCTGTTTTTTGTTTTGTCATTATGGACTATTGTGTGGAGATGGATGGAAAAACAATAATTTAATACATCTTCGAAAAAGGCTGTAATGTAACAAAATGCGGCAAAAGTCAAGGGTTCTGAATACTTTCTGAATGGACTGTACATGCTGTGTGTGTCTATGACCTGCACTCCACGTAACCTGTAGGTAACCTGAGCTTACCCTCACACGTTCTGTCACTCTCCTCATCTCCTGCTGGGCTGCCCCAAACCATAACCACAGCCAACTACCTTCATCTCCTGCTGGGCCTGCCCCAGACCGTAACCACAGCCAACTACCCTCATCTCCTGCTGGGCCTGCCCCAGACCATAACCACAGCCAACTACCCTCATCTCCTGCTGGGCCTGCCCCAAACCGTAACCACAGCCAACTACCCTCATCTCCTGCTGGGCCTGCCCCAAACCGTAACCACAGCCAACTACCCTCATCTCCTGCTGGGCCTGCCCCAGACCGTAACCACAGCCAACTACCCTCATCTCCTGCTGGGCCTGCCCCAGACCGTAACCACAGCCAACTACCCTCATCTCCTGCTGGGCCTGCCCCAGACCGTAACCACAGCCAACTACCCTCATCTCCTGCCCCAGACCGTAACCACAGCCAACTACCCACAGTAAATATCGGCCAAATCATCATCCTACCAGACTTTACAACAGAATATAAAATAATAGGTAGGATATGACCTGCATTCAACATTACAAACCTCCAACCACAGGTCTATTAGGTGTTAGGTCAATTAGGGCCAGTCTGTTTGAGACAGCACCTTCACAAGTAGACAACCAACCATTCCACTCTGGAGTATCCCCAGCAGGCTGAGAGAACATTCCAGTTCGTCAATGGATCTCGTTGGCATGCAAGCTGCATCTGCTGAGTTGTTCTAGAAATGGAAATGATCACTACACAGTCTTGAATACCCTACCAGTCTTAATACCACTGGCTACTGGTTAGGCCCCAGAACTACAACTACCACTGTCTTCTGGTCAGGCCCCAGAACTACAACTACCACTGGCTACTGGTCAGGCCCCAGAACTACAACTACCACTGGCTACTGGTCAGGCCCCAGAACTACAACTACCACTGGCTACTGGTCAGGCCCCAGAACTACAACTACCACTGGCTACTGGTCAGGCCCCAGAACTACAACTACCACTGGCTACTGGTTAGGCCCCAGAACTACAACTACCACTGGCTACTGGTCAGACCCCAGAACTACAACTACCACTGGCTACTGGTCAGACCCCAGAACTACAACTACCCCTGGCTACTGGTCAGGCCCCAGAACTACAACTACCACTGGCTACTGGTTAGGCCCCAGAACTACAACTACCACTGGCTACTTTGTATCTGGTCACCTCAGATACTAAGAATCAACCTTGCACCCTTAGTTTCAGAGGGGAAAAGGGGACATATCTGAGCTGTACATATCCACTACTACAGTAACTGGCTGTATTATTACAGGTTGCTCTCCTTCGGTGGTGTAAAGTTCTTAAGTAAAAATACTTTAAAGTACTACATAATTAAGCAGTTTTTTGGGGTCTCTCTACTTTACTATTTCAATATTTCAATATAAAACTTTTACTTCCTAAAGCAAAAAAAATATTTTTAACTCCAGACATTTTCCCTGACACCCAAAAGTACTTGTTACGTTTCAATGCTCAGGCAGGACAGCAATATGGTCCAATTCACACACCTATTAATATAACGTGTTGTCATCCCTACTGCCTCTGATCTGGTCGGGCTCACTAAACACAAATACTGTGTTTGTAAAAGATGTCTGCGTGTTGGAGTGTGTCCCTGGCTAGTCGTAAATAAATAAATAAAAAATTGTGCCATCTGGTTTGCTTAATATCAGGAATTTGATGTATGGCATTGACTTTTACTTTGTACTTTTACTCAAGTACGACGGTTGAGTACTTTTTCCACCACTCTACTTTAGTACAATACATTTATTTATTAGTAGTATTTTAATGGGTGACATTAACTTTTACTTCAGTCATTTTTCTATTGAAATTATCTTTACTTTTCCTTAAAATATGACAACTGAGTACTTTTCCCAGCAGTCTCTCCTGTAACTTGGCTAAACTACTACAGTATGTGCTTGTGTTGTGAACAACATGATCACTGAACAGCTAGTTGGCTTCAGCTCTTCAAACACAACAGAGGCAGTGGCACTCATAGTGCTATTTATTCCAAGAGCCATATGAAACCCTTTTAAAGACAGAATAACACAATACAACATCAACCAGGACAATTTATATGCAGGCGAAGGTGTCTGAGTGTAATTATGTTGGCCATATTGGATTCAGAATAAAACATTTTTACACCAAAACAGTCTCTATGGGCATGAGCGTTGTACACCATTCTGAAAGAATGCCTCTCTCATCCACAAAATTCATATTTACATATGATTTGACCTCCATCAAATGGTATTGTGGCGGCCATATTGGATATTGGATGCCATATTGGATGTCAGGCTAAATCTAGGGTGGCCCTAATGACAATCTGTGGTGGCCACCCTGACTAAATTACAAGAATAGGGGCTAAAGATACAAAATCCTTCAAAGAACCTTGGACCACAAAAAAGGTAATTTCGATGTCTGAGCCCCTTGTTTACATTAGAGTCAAATACAATAGAAACAACATCAAAAAAGCATGTCTATCTGTGATTGCAAGCTCTGATATTGCTAACATTTTGAATACAAGTAGTCGGTTGTCTAACCTACAAACAGAAACAAACAGCATTAGGATATCTTAATGCATTGTGGAATTATAGTTATGTAAATACAGAGATACAATAGGCAGAAATATAAACTATAAATATTTATGATGAATGTAATCTTTACTTTTGTATGCTCATAAATAGACAACTTTCAAGGTCAGATTTGCTGTCATTCAGTTCTGTGTGATCCCGCCTGACAAGTATACAATATTAGGTTACATGGATTTATGTATTCCACCCCCTCTCCAGCCAGCCATTATTGGAGTTTAGGGGCTGTGACACAATATCTATATATTTAAGCACTTTTGCAGTAAAATATATGTATTTGATAAATGGGATTAGAGATGGGATAAAACAACATGGTTCTGTTATGTTTTAACTTGAGTAGGAGTATCAACAAACATGTGGCCTTGCCACTAGCCTAATAGTAGTGCACCACCGACAGAATAGGGTGCTGTTTGGGACGTAGTAAGTAACAATGAGCTTCCCTTCTAAATGGGTCTCTTCCCCCAAAAGCCTTTGCAGAAGTAGTGTTGTTATTTTCTTTCACTTGACAACCCACGCAGACTCCTCCTGCTTCCTTATACAAATGTTGTTAATTCATGGAATGAAAGATTGTCGCTCAAACATGTTATGACTGCTACTCTTCTACAGATGTGTAGCTGTAGGGTTGTGGAGAGATATAACTTACAACTTCAGTTACGAACGCTTTGGGATACCCACCGCAGTTACCAACGAAGGATCGGTGTGTGCGACAGACACACACACAGACCCACACAAACACACACACAGACCAACACAAACACACATACACACACGCCACTAGAATGTCAGTAAACAAGGAGCTGTACAGGGCCATAAGGAAACGCACACCCAGAGGCAGCGTTTTTAGTGGGGGGAGACTTTACCGTGGGGAGACTGAAATGCGTTACCCCACCTCCCTTCGGCAAATCAGACCACGACTCCATCCTCTTTCTTCCTGTTTACAAGAAAAAACTCAAACAGGAATTACCTGTGACGCGCTCAGTACGGAAGTGGTCCAACGAAGCGGACGCTAAGCTACAAGGCTGCTTGGCTAGCATAGACAGGAATATGTTCAGCGTTTCATCCAATAACATTGAGGAGTCCCCAACAGTGACATAGGGCGGCGCACAATTGGCCGAGTTCGGCCGGGGTAGCCCATCATTGTAAATAAGAATTTGTTCTTAACTGACTTTCCTAGTTAAATAAAGGTTAAATAAAAAATAAAATTGAACCACCTGCCTTCCTGTGGTGGCTCTGTGCTGTGTGTACCAGGTGCTCTGATGCTCTAAGGCATTGCATTCATCAGCACTAATGGCTTCAGTTGCATTTGATTTGTTTTTCCTAAGTGGTTGGGATATTCCATTAGCTCCAATGAGACACATTATCCTAGCAATTTGGATGGATTTGGTTATGTGTGATGCAAGTCAATATGCCGTCAGCCAATATAGCATAAGAGAGGAATGAGGAATGAAAATCAGATGTAATGGGTTTTCAAAACAATATTATGAACTACATATACATTTCAAACTATAAACTTTGTCAGTTACGTTTCGAAAATTATGTTTTTCGAAGGTTTATGCTCAAAATGTACAAAACAAAAATAATAATTTAAATGCATTTCTTAGTTCTTTTGAAAAATGAAAGCACAAAATGTTCCAGTGCTTAATAAAAGGCCTGTGGGAAGACTTGTAATGGGGTCATGTTTATAAATGTTTGTCTATGGCTGGTTTCCATCTAGCATAACATTTTTACATTTTAGTCATTTAGCAGACACTCTTATCCAGAGAGACTTACAGTAGTGAATGCATACGTTTCATACATTTTTTTCCCCATACTGGTCCCCCGTGGGAATCAAACCCCCAACCCTGGCGTTGCAAACATCATGCTCTACCAACTGAGCCACACGGGACCATAAGCGAACACTTCCCTTCATTCTAGCGATTTAAGAGTAAAAAGCAGCACAGTTCCACAGCAGCAAGTCTAAGATCCCATGTCAAGGGCATTGTTAAACTTTCTCAGCATCAATCCCAAATCACACCCTATTCCCTAACATAGTGCACTGCTTTTGACCAGAAACCCTACTACTTTTGACCAGGGCCCATTGGACTCTGGTCAAAAGTTATGCACTATATAGGGGATAAGGTGCCATTTAGGACACAGCCTGTGACAGCGTTTCATAAGCAATTTGACAGGATTTTGAGGATTTGTGCCATTAAATGAATTAAAGGACATACAACTCCAGACTGACAGTATTAGAGTCTTAATGGGATTAGCTGGAGATTAAATGCTCTGGTCTACAGTCTGTATTGTGAAGATGTTCAAGACTTAACTTTGTATCTGTCCCAAATTGCAGCCTATTCCCTACATAGTACACTACTTTTGACTAGAGCCCTATATAGGCCATGGTCAAAACAAGTGTACTATATAGGCAATAGGATGCTATTTGGGACAGACTCTTTGTCTTCAGCTAAACTTCCTTTTCCTCTGTACGACTGACAGAATAAAGTATAAGACTTCTCACACAGAAAACGTTGGAGAATCACATGACACATTAGAGGGTGAAGGGTTATTGAATGTATTGTACGTGCTGTCTATCAAGTTACTGAACAATCAAGTCAGACTTGTTACATTTCAGAGTAAAATAGGCAGTTTACTGTATTCCACTTGTCAGGGTTGTAATTAAAATACAAATATATATTAATTATTTATCTAACCTGTCATTGAATTGTGAAACCGGGTTCCAACCTGTAATTCACATACATAATATAAAGGGGATACATCTGACATGAAACAGAACACAGCTAAAAGTCCAACAAAGCAGGTAGGTCCAGATGATTGACATCTTAAATGGTGGTTGGCATGACGACTAGTGACTGTAGAGAGAAAAGGCTCAGAAGTACATAACACTACATTAGAGACTCACACCAACTGTCAAGATAGAAGTACATAACACTACATTAGAGACTCACACCAACTGTCAGGATAGAAGTACATAACACTACATTAGAGACTCACACCAACTGTCAAGATAGAAGTACATAACACTACATTAGAGACTCACACCAACTGTCAGGATAGAAGTACATAACACTACATTAGAGACTCACACCAACTGTCAGGATAGAAGTACATAACACTACATTAGAGACTCACAACAACTGTCAGGATAGAAGTACATAACACTACATTAGAGACTCACACCAACTGTCAGGATAGAAGTACATAACACTACATTAGAGACTCACACCAACTGTCAGGATAGAAGTACATAACACTACATTAGAGACTCACACCAACTGTCAGGATAGAAGTACTTCAGATCAGACAAACGCTTCTTGCCACTTCAGACTGAATTATTTAGTAGACAATGGTTTTATTGAAACTAGTACTTTCCCTCACGGAAGGTATGAAGTAGTGACGCGCTCTTTAAAAGTTAACCAGCTCTACGTTGACACATCAAATGTGACACACATACTGCATTTTAGAGGTGATGTATAATTTAACGTTATACATCACTGATATTTCATAATTTACCAGATATATCACACCAGTCTTCACTGCTATAAAAACCAGATGCTATTTTCCTGTACTGTGAAGTCTTAAGAGAGAGTTCAGATCAGAGTTCAGATCATTAAGAAAACACATGTTCACTAGCTCTCAGAGAGATGCTCATCTATACTGCTCCGTGTTGATCAACATGGACCATTACAGAGTGAGAAGCTTGATTGTTTCTGTCTGTATGCAGTGTGTGTTGTTAATGCTTTTCAGACTCATGGCTGAAAAAAGAACGTGGACAATAGCTAAGTTAGTTGGGATTTCCATACATCGGCAGGACAGAACAGCAGCATCCGGTAACATCTGTGAGGATTGTGTCTCTTTGTCAACAAAGACTGGAGGTTCAGCTCACCTGAGTTAGAATACATCATGGTCAAGCTGTAGACTGCACTATTTACCAAGAGACTTTCATCTAGATTTTTCGTAGCTGTTTATTTACCACAACAAACCGATGCTGATATCAAGACCTCACTCAAAGAGCTATTACTTCGGTCTCCTCTACCTCTCTCCTCTCTCTCTCCTGTCTCCTCTACCTCTCTATCTCTCCTGTCTTTCTCCTCTACCTCGCTCCTCTCTCTCTCCTGTCTTTCTCCTCTCTCTCTCTCTCCTGTCTCCTCTACCTCTCTCTCTCCTCTGTCTTTCTCCTCTCTCCTCTCTCTACCTCTCTCTCTCTCTCTCTCTCCTGTCTTTCTCATCTCTCTCTCTCCTGTCTCGTCTACCTCTCTCATCTCTCTCTCCTGTCTCCTCTACCTCTCTCATCTCTCTCTCCTGTCTCCTCTACCTCTCTCATCTCTCTCTCTCCTGGCTTTCTCCTCTCTCTCCTGTCTCCTCTCTCTCCTGTCTTTCTCCTTTCTCTCTCCTGTCTTTCTCCTCTCTCTCCTGTCTCCTCTACCTCTCTCCTCTCTCTCTCCTGTCTTTCTCCTCTTTCCTCTCTTTTCTCTTCTCTCTCTTTTCTCTCTCTCCTCTGTTCTTTCTTCTCCACCTCTCCCATCTCCCTCATCTCTCTCTCTCTCGGCTATCTCTCCACTATCCCTCCACTATCCCTCCTCTATCTATCCTCTACCTCTCTTCTATCATTCGGCTATCTCTCCTCTACCTCTCCGCTATCTCTCCTCTACATTTCCACTATCTCTCCTCGATCCCTCAGCTATCTCTCCTCTACCTCTCCGCTATCTCTCAACTACCTTTCCACTATCTCTCCTCTATCCCTCAGCTATCTCTCCTCTACCTCTCCGCTATCTCTCCTCTACCTTTCCACTATCTCTCCTCTATCCCTCACCTATCCCTCCTCTACCTCTCCGCTATCTCTCCTCTACCTTTCCGTTATCTCTCCTCTATCTCTCCGCTATCTCTCCTCTACCTTTCCGCTCTCTCTCCTCTATCCCTCAGCTATCTCTCCTCTACCTCTCCTCTTTCTCCTTGTCTTTGTTAACCTCTCTTTAGGTGTCAGACGAGACATTGTCTTACTGCAGTAGCTAACAAAAGAGTGGTTTCAGTAACCAGTTCTCCCAACTGTAGGAAGAAGGGCCGTAATTCCAGGTTGTGTGAACAGTCTTCTGAAAGGACCTGGTGGTTTTCCAGGCCAAGAGCCTCCTGTCATATCTGGGATTCTGGACGGATGCACTGCAGTCAACACGCCCAACTGAATTCACACAAATACTATGTGCGTGTTTGTATATGTGTGTGTTTGTTTGTATTTGTGTTTGTATATGTGTGTGTGTGTGTGTGTGTGTGTGTGTGTGTGTGTGTGTGTGTGTGTGTGTGTGTGTGTGTGTGTGTGTGTGTGTGTGTGTGTGTGTGTGTGTGTGTGTGTAAGGGTGCATGTGTGTGTGTGTGTGTGTGTGTGTGTGTGTGTGTGTGTAAGGGTGCATGTGTGTGTGTGTGTAGTCATAACTATGATAGCCTAAATTCAATAGAAATGAGGCAAAGCTCATTTATCTTGAGCCTGTTAGCTCACTGTAGTGATAATGACCCTTAGTCTGAATGTCTCTGCAGCTTCCATTGTCTTTGATGTTAATTAAACATTAGCTACCCATGGCTTGGCTAAATAGGGTAGTTTACCGCTTTGTGTTCAAAAAACATATTCAATGCCCATGTACAATTTATTCTGTATTGATTTGTGGAGTTTTAATTTCAATTCAAAGTTTGTAGATATCATACATTTTGCGGTTAACAATATTTTCTGTGGTCTACACTTGTATAACCCCCCCCCCCCCCCCACTGTGTCTGCTACTGCATCACACCAACTAACATGTTTGAGTCAATTACCTTTTCATCTTTACTCCGGAGTGAATATCCTTTACAACACATGGAGTGGTCCCAAATGGCACCCTATTCCCTATGTAGTGCACTACTTTATAGGGAATAGGGTGCCATTTGAGAAGCACTACACGAACACAATGAATTATTCACAGCAGCTATAGCAGCAGCTTACCATAATAACAGCAATGACATCCAAATGGCTTGACAACTAAAATACCTGTCAGGTTGGAAAAACATTTCAATACAATGGATCATAAAGCAATTGACAAAGTGAATGGGTTGAGAGAGAGAGAGAGAGAGAGAGAGAGAGAGGGGGGGAGAGGGAGGAAGAGAGAGAAAGAGAGGGAGGGAGAGAGAGGGAGGGAGAGAGAGGGAGGGAGAGAGAGAGACAAAAAGAGAACGAGAGAGAGGGGAGAGAGAAAGAGAGACAAAAAGAGAACGAGAGAGAGGGGAGAGAGAGAGAAAGAGAGGGAGGGAGAGAGAGAAAGAGAGAGAGGGAGAGAGACGGGGGTGAATGAGTGGATCTAACCTCACAGCTTGACTTCTCTGCACCCCAATGACAGTTTGAAAAGGTCACACTGCAAGAAGCTTAATACCTCCAGCACTCAACAACTGACACCCCATCATTCACATACCTCAGACTGATCATCCCATCATTCACATACCTCAGACTGATCACCCCATCATTCACATACCTCACACTGATCACCACATCATTCACATACCTCAGACTGATCATCCCATCATTCACATACCTCAGACTGATCCCCCCATCATTCACATACCTCACACTGATCACCCCATCATTCACATACCTCAGACTGATCACCCCATCATTCACATACCTCACACTGATCACCCCATCATTCACATACCTCAGACTGATCACCCCATCATTCACATACCTCAGACTGATCACCCCTTCATTTACATACCTCAGACTGATCACCACATCATTCACATACCTCAGACTGATCATCCCATCAATCACATATCTCAGACTGATCACCCCTTCATTTACATACCTCAGACTGATCACCACATCATTCACATACCTCAGACTGATCATCCCATCATTCACATACCTCAGACTGATCACCCCATCATTCACATACCTCAGACTGATCACCCCTTCATTTACATACCTCAGACTGATCACCACATCATTCACATACCTCAGACTGATCATCCCATCATTCACATACCTCAGACTGATCACCCCATCATTCACATACCTCACACTGATCACCCCATCATTCACATACCTCAGACTGATCACCCCAACATTCACATACCTCAGACTGATCACCCCATCATTCACATACCTCAGACTGATCACCCCTTCATTTACATACCTCAGACTGATCACCACATCATTCAAATACCTCAGACTGATCACCCCATCATTCACATACCTCAGACTGATCACCCCATCATTCACGACTGATCACCCCATCATTCACATACCTCATACTGATCATCCCATCATTCACATACCTCAGACTGACCATCCCATCATTCAAATACCTCATACTGATCATCCCATCATTCACATACCTCAGACTGATCACCCCACCATTCACATACCTCAGACTGATCACCCCATCATTCACATACCTCAGACTGATCACCCCACCATTCACATACCTCAGACTGATCACCCCATCATTCACATACCTCAGACTGATCACCCCATCATTCACATACCTCAGACTGATCACCCCATCATTCACATACCTCAGACTGATCATCCCATCATTCACATACCTCAGACCGATCATCCCATCATTCACATTCTCTACTCTCCCCTATTATATGTCTACTCTCTACTCTACTCTCCCCTCTCTATTATGTACTCAATACTCTCTATTCTCTACTCTTTTCTGTATCATATATCCAGGTGAAAGCATGCAGTTGGATGTCAACAGAGAGAGCAACCACAGAGTCAGCTGGAATGCTAGTCTGAATTATGTATGACTAGAACATTCAGAACACAGAGTTTATATCAACTACGAAAGAGAGAGAGAGAGAGAGAGAGAGAGAGAGAGAGAGAGAGAGAGAGAGAGAGAGAGAGAGAGAGAGAGAGAGAGAGAGAGAGAGAGAGAGAGAGAGAGAGAGAGAGAGAGAGAGAGAGAGAGAGAGAGAGAGAGAGAGAGAATAAGAATAAGGGAGATGGAGAAAGAGACAAAGAGAAATATAACAAATAAGAGAGGTTTCAGAAGTTATATCAGCATCAAGAGTCACGGAAAAAATATGGAAGATATTGGAACAAGGAAGATAGAGAAGATATTTCATCACATAACATCATCACACTACATACTGTTTAAAACATCATCATACTAAATACTGTTTAAAACATCATCATACTACATACTATTTAAAACATCATCATACTAAATACTGTTTAAAACATAATCATACTACATACTATTTAAAACATACTGTTTAGCAAAACATCATCACACTACATACTATTTAGTAAAACATCATCATACTACATACTGTTTAAAACATCATCATACTAAATACTGTTTAAAACATAATCATACTACATACTATTTAAAACATACTGTTTAGTAAAACATCATCATACTACATACTGTTTAAAACATCATCATACTAAATACTGTTTGAAACATAATCATACTACAAACTATTTAAAACATACTGTTTAGCAAAACATCATCATACTACATACTGTTTAAAACATCATCATACTACACACTATTTAGTAAAACATCATCATACTACACACTATTTAGTAAAACATCATCATACTACATACTGTTTAGTAAAACATCGTCATACTACGTACTGTTTAGTAAAACATCATCATACTACATACTGTTTAGCAAAACATCATACTACTACATACTATTTAGTAAAACATCATCATACTACACACTATTTAGTAAAACATCATCATACTACATACTATTTAGTAAAACATCATCATACTACACACTATTTAGTAAAACATCAACACACTACACACGATTTAGTAAAACATCATCATACTACATACTGTTTAGTAAAACATCAACATACTACTCATCCATACTGAGAAGGCATCAAATAATGCTCAATCACACTGTTCCCCACCATGTGTTACATTCTGTAGAGCAAGTTCCCTATTCTGATTATCAGCTGTTAACAGGTGGGTGTGAAAAGCAATTCTCTTCTGTGATAGTGTGCAGCGAATTCTACCAGATGAAAAGCTGAAATTAGTATGACATCCTGGAATTTTAAGCATAGTACATTTTAGAAATTTCACATAGGGCAATGTGGAGTGCAATAGAGACTACATCATCTGTGGATCTGTTGGGGCGGTATGCAAATTGGAGTGGGTCTAGGGTTTCTGGGATGATGGTATTGATGTGATCCTGGTCAAATAGAGTTCACTACTTCAGACCAGAGCCCTGTGGATCCTGGTCAAATAGAGTTCACTACTTCAGACCAGAGCCCTGTGGATCCTGGTCAAAAAGAGTTCACTACTTCAGACCAGCCCTGTGGATCCTGGTCAAATAGAGTTCACTACTTCAGACCAGAGCCCTGTGGATCCTGGTCAAATAGACTTCACTACTTCAGACCAGAGCCCTGTGGATCCTGGTCAAACAGAGTTCACTACTTCAGACCAGAGCCCTGTGGATCCTGGTCAAATAGAGTTCACTACTTCAGACCAGAGCCCTGTGGATCCTGGTCAAATAGACTTCACTACTTCAGACCAGAGCCCTGTGGATCCTGGTCAAATAGAGTTTACTACTTCAGACCAGAGCCCTGTGGATCCTGGTCAAATAGAGTTTACTACTTCAGACCAGAGCCCTGTGGATCCTGGTCAAAAAGAGTTCACTATGAAGGGAACAGGGAGCCATTTGAGACAGTCCAGTGTGTATTATCAGGACATAAATAGGTCAGTGAAATCCTAGAGAGGATATCAGCTATTAGACAGGAACGTCTTGGTGTTCCCACTTCCTGCTTTAGGCTACTGTGCTATACGTTTTGGATTTTCAGTCACAATATCATGAAAAGAGTCTCTGAAACAGTAAACTGTGTGTGTTGTAGTTTTATGTCATGGAAACTAGCCTGCGGTGCGGTACGGTGGCTTGGCTCAGGTGTCTCAGTCTCAATGTTTCTCTCCATATAGACTGAGTGTGGTGTCAGGAAAATAAAATAACCTCTCACTCAACGTCAAAAAAACAAAGGAGATGATCATGGACTTCAGGAAACAGCAGAGGGAGCATCCCCCATCCACATCGACGGAACAATAGTGGAGAAGGTGGAAAGTTTTAAGTTCCTGGGCGTACACATCACAGAGAAACTGAAATGGTCCACCCACACAGACAGCGTGGTGAAGAAGGAGCAACAGCGCCTCTTCAACCTCAGGAGGCTGAAGAAATGTGTCTTGTCACCTAAAACATTCACAAACTTTTAGATGCACAATCGAGAGCATCCTGTCGGGCTGTATTACCGCCCACAACCACAAGGCTCTCCAGAGGGTACAACGCATCAGCGGGGGCAAACTACCTGCCCTCCATGACACCTACAGCACCCGATGTCACAGGAAGGCCAAAAAGATCATCATGGACAACAACCACCCGAGCCACTGCCTGTTCACCCCGCTATCATCCAGAAGGCAAGGTCAGTACAGGTGCATCAATGCTGGGACAGAGAGACTGGAAAAACAGCTTCTATCTCAAGGCCATCAGACTGTTAAACAGCCATCACTAACACAGAGCGGCTGTTGCCAACATTCAGAGTCAAATCTCTTGCCACTTTAATAAAGGTAAAAAATGGATTTAATAAAGGTTTCATTCATTAGTCACTTTAAATAACACCACTTTAATCATGTCTACATATCTTACATTACGCCTCTCATATGTATATATTGTATTCTATACCACTGTATCTACTGTATCTTGCATATGCTGCACGGCCATCGCTCATCCATATGTTTATATGTACATATTCCTTTTCATCCCTTTACATTTGTGTGTATTAGGTAGTTGTTGTGAATTTGTTAGATTACTTGTTAGATATTACTGCACTGTCGGAACTCGAAGCACAAGCATTTCGCTACACTCGCATTAACATCTGCTAACCGTGTGTATGTGACCAATAACATTTGATTTGATTTCATTACTCCCCATATAGTCAGATCACCAGTAATGTTAACATTACTCCCCATATAGTCAGATCCCAGTAATGTTAACATTACTCCCATATAGTCAGATCCAAGTAATGTTAACATTACTCCCATATAGTCAGATCCTCAGTAATGTTAACATTACTCCCCATATAGTCAGATCCTCAGTAATGTTAACATTACTCCCATATAGTCAGATCCCAGTAATGTTAACATTACTCCCATATAGTCAGATCCTCAGTAATGTTAACATTACTCCCATATAGTCAGATCCCAGTAATGTTAACATTACTCCCCATATAGTCAGATCCTCAGTACTGTTAACATTACTCCCATGTAGTCAGATATCCCAGTAATGTTAACATTACTCCCCATATAGTCAGATCCCAGTAATGTTAACATTACTCCCATATAGTCAGATCCTCAGTAATGTTAACATTACTCCCCATATAGTCAGATCCTCAGTAATGTTAACATTACTCCCCATATAGTCAGATCCTCAGTAATGTTAACATTACTCCCCATATAGTCAGATCCTCAGTAATGTTAACATTACTCCCATATGGTCAGATCCTCAGTAATGTTAACATTACTCCCATATGGTCAGATCCTCAGTACTGTTAACATTACTCCCATATAGTCAGATCCTCAGTAATGTTAACATTACTCCCCATATAGTCAGATATCCAAGTAATGTTAACATTACTCCCCATATACTCAGATCCTCAGTAATGTTAACATTACTCCCCATATAGTCAGATCCTCAGTAATGTTAACATTACTCCCATATGGTCAGATCCTCAGTACTGTTAACATTACTCCCATATAGTCAGATCCTCAGTAATGTTAACATTACTCCCCATATAGTCAGAGATCCCAGTAATGTTAACATTACTCCCCATATAGTCAGATCCTCAGTAATGTTAACATTACTCCCCATATAGTCAGATCACCAGTAATGTTAACATTACTCCCATATGGTCAGATCCTCAGTACTGTTAACATTACTCCCATATAGTCAGATCCTCAGTAATGTTAACATTACTCCCCATATAGTCAGATCCCAGTAATGTTAACATTACTCCCCATATAGTCAGATCCCAGTAATGTTAACATTACTCCCCATATAGTCAGATCCCAGTAATGTTAACATTACTCCCCATATATTCAGATCCTCAGTAATGTTAACATTACTCCCATATAGTCAGATCCCAGTAATGTTAACATTACTCCCATATAGTCAGATGCTCAGTAATGTTAACATTACTCCCCATATAGTCAGATCCCAGTAATGTTAACATTACTCCCCATATAGTCAGATCCTCAGTAATGTTAACATTACTCCCATATAGTCAGATCCTCAGTAATGTTAACATTACTCCCATATAGTCAGATCCTCAGTAATGTTAACATTACTCCCCATATAGTCAGATCCTCAGTAATGTTAACATTACTCCCCATATAGTCAGATCCTCAGTAATGTTAACATTACTCCCCATATAGTCAGATCCTCAGTAACGTTAACATTACTCCCCATATAGTCAGATATCCCAGTAATGTTAACATTACTCCCCATATAGTCAGATCCCAGTAATGTTAACATTACTCCCCATATAGTCAGATCCTCAGTAATGTTAACATTACTCCCATATGGTCAGATCCTCAGTACTGTTAACATTACTCCCATATAGTCAGATCCTCAGTAATGTTAACATTACTCCCCATATAGTCAGAGATCCCAGTAATGTTAACATTACTCCCCATATAGTCAGATCCTCAGTAATGTTAACATTACTCCCCATATAGTCAGATCACCAGTAATGTTAACATTACTCCCATATGGTCAGATCCTCAGTACTGTTAACATTACTCCCATATAGTCAGATCCTCAGTTTGTTAACATTACTCCCCATATAGTCAGATCCCAGTAATGTTAACATTACTCCCCATATAGTCAGATCCCAGTAATGTTAACATTACTCCCCATATAGTCAGATCCCAGTAATGTTAACATTACTCCCCATATATTCAGATCCTCAGTAATGTTAACATTACTCCCATATAGTCAGATCCCAGTAATGTTAACATTACTCCCATATAGTCAGATGCTCAGTAATGTTTACACTACTCCCCATATAGTCAGATCCCAGTAATGTTAACATTACTCCCATATAGTCAGATGCTCAGTAATGTTTACACTACTCCCCATATAGTCAGATCCCAGTAATGTTAACATTACTCCCCATATAGTCAGATCCTCAGTAATGTTAACATTACTCCCATATAGTCAGATCCTCAGTAATGTTAACATTACTCCCATATAGTCAGATCCTCAGTAATGTTAACATTACTCCCCATATAGTCAGATCCTCAGTAATGTTAACATTACTCCCCATATAGTCAGATCCTCAGTAATGTTAACATTACTCCCCATATAGTCAGATCCTCAGTAACGTTAACATTACTCCCCATATAGTCAGATATCCCAGTAATGTTAACATTACTCCCCATATCGTCAGATCCCAGTAATGTTAACATTACTCCCCATATAGTCAGATCCTCAGTAATGTTAACATTACTCCCCATATAGTCAGATCCTCAGTAATGTTAACATTACTCCCATATAGTCAGATATCCCAGTAATGTTAACATTACTCCCCATATAGTCAGATCCCAGTAATGTTAACATTACTCCCATATAGTCAGATCCTCAGTAATGTTAACATTACTCCCATATAGTCAGATATCCCAGTAATGTTAACACTACTCCCCATATAGTCAGATCCCAGTAATGTTAACATTACTCCCATATAGTCAGATCCTCAGTAATGTTAACATTACTCCCATATAGTCAGATCCTCAGTAATGTTAACATTACTCCCCATATAGTCAGATCCCAGTAATGTTAACATTACTCCCATATAGTCAGATCCTCAGTAATGTTAACATTACTCCCCATATAGTCAGATCCTCAGTAATGTAACATTACTCCCCATATAGTCTCAGATCTGAGAGTCTGAACTGCTTTTATCACATCCCTACTCATTTGCAGACTGGTGTCCTTGATGTTCTCTCTCTCTCTCTCTCTCTCTCTCTCTCTCTCTCTCTCTCTCTCTCTTTTGCAGTGCATGCTAGGAGTGTTTTGGAGTTTGAGTGTTTGGTGTGCAGGGCTCTGTCCAAACTTATTTTCTTGATTCTGTCCTTGGTCTTTTCTATGCTGGAGGGTTAATGCACTATTTGTTTTAGCAGTATCCACAGGTTTGATTTCGAAGTTAGGGTGGAAGAGGACAGAGTTTTAGTTTCCTGGGGTTTGGAAGGTGTGGTGTGCGCGATGGCTTCTCAGCCTAGCGCGGAGGAGACGCTGCCGATACGGCATGGATTCAGGTGTGTTCCTGAGAATGGAGTTTAGGTGGAGGAGGTTCTGCTCGCGGTCGGTGAACAGGTAGGAGCTGAATTTATACATTCTGCTTCCAGAATGAACAAAGCTGTGGTTGTGGTCATGAAAAGAGAAAATTTGGTTGGTAGGCTAATTGCTAGTGGAATATTTGTAAGGGATGTGTTGGTGCCAGTTTCACCTCTCTCTACCCCTTTGACAAGAGTGGTTGTTGCAAATTTGCCTCCGTTTATTACGGATTATCAAATCAGGAAAGAGCTGAGTCGTTTTGATAAGTTTGCTAGCTGGTTTCGTGTACTGTCGGCAGGTTTTCAGGCAGATGTCGTTAAGGATGTTGTTTCGTTCCGGAGGCAAGTGTTCATGTTTCTGAATAACAATGAGCAACAGCTAAATGTACATTTTAAAGTGAGGCATGGGGAGGGGCTCTACGCAGGGTTTGCCAGCACAGATAGTCTATGGTGTTTTGAGTGTGGGGTTTTGGGGCATAAGAGCTTTACGTGCCCACATAAAGGCTGTAGACAAGGTGAGGGTACAAGTGCCAGTGGGGGAAATTCGAGGTCAACGTGCAGGGGGCAATGAGATGCAGGCAGCAGAGGCTGGGCCTAGTCATGCCAGTGACGGTGGTGTAGATGAGGCTGAGCCTAGTCAGACTAGAGATGGTGGGGTAGCTGAGGCTGGGCCTAGTCATGCCATGGACGGGGGTGTAGATGAGTCAGGTTATGGATGGTGGTGTACATGAGGCTGCGTCTAGTCAGGTTATGCTGGTGGATGAGGAGAGTATAGTGGGGAAGTGTAAGTGACTAGGGGGGAGGAGGAGGGTGTCAAGTGGAAAAGGAAAAAGGGGGAGAAGAAAGAAGTTGGGAGGGGTGAGCCTGGTATGATCAAAGGCACCAAGGAACCTTTGCCTGGTGCTGGGGGGAGGCTCTGACCAGAGAGGAAGGGCAGGTGGTCAGGATGGGAGATGGAGATGAGGAGGAGGAAAGTGAGTCTGAGGAAGAGGATGAGGATGAGGCCTTTTGTTCAGACTCCTCCTCAATGGGTCCGGAGCTGACAGCCAGTCAAGCGGAGGGGTCAAAGTATACGGTGAGGGAACTGACAAGGTTCCTGAATGAGACCAAGGGGAAAAAAGTTCATCTTGAGATCAGTACAACATGGTATGAAAAATGAGGGGCATGGTGTCCTCTCACCCAGGAAATGGTTTAGGTTGAGGAAGTGGGTCACAATAGTGCGTAAAGGTCTACCTTCAGACACCGTTTGGATGAATAGTTTCATTCTGGCACTGGGGCTTTTTGAGCTTTGCTATTGGTCTCTTTCTTTGCTGGCTTTTCTCCCACTTCTTATGGAGAATCTTTGGGTAGGCTCGCTTAACCTCTTACATCTAGACGTTCCGCTAGCGGAACACCTGCTCCAATATCCAATGATAGGCATGGCGCGAATTACAAATTCCTCAAAAATACAACTTCAATTTTTCAAACATATGACTATTTCACAGCATTTTAAAGACAAGACTCTCCTTTATCTAACCACACTGTCCGATTTCAAAAAGGCTTTACAGCGAAAGCAAAACATTAGATTATGTCAGCAGAGTACCAAGCCAGAAATAATCAGACACCCATTTTTCAAGCTAGCATATAATGTCACAAAAACCCAGAAGACAGCTAAATGCAGCACTAACCTTTGATGATCTTCATCAGATGACACACCTAGGACATTTTGTTATACTATACATGCATGTTTTGTTCAATCAAGTTCATATTTATATCAAAAAACAGCTTTTTACATTAGCATGTAACGTTCAGAACTAGCATACTTCCGGGGAATTTGCTAACAATTTACTAAATTACTCACGATAAACGTTCACAAAAAGCATAACAATTATTTTAAGAATTATAGATACAGAACTCCTCTATGCACTCGATATGTCCGATTTTAAAATAGCTTTTTGGTGAAAGCACATTTTGCAATATTCTAAGTACATAGCCCAGGCATCACGGGCTAGCTATTTAGACACCCGGCAAGTTTAGCACTCACCAATATCAGATTTACTATTATAAAAGTTTGATTACCTTTTGTTGTCTTCGTCAGAATGCACTCCCAGGACTGCTACTTCAATAACAAATGTTGGTTTGGTCCAAAATAATCCATCGTTATATCCGAATAACGGCGTTTTGTTCGTGCGTCCCAGACACTATCCGAATGGTAAAGAAGGGTCGCGCGCATGGCGCAATTCGTGAGAAAAAAAATCTAAATATTCCATTACCGTACTTCGAAGCATGTCAACCGCTGTTTAAAATCCATTTTTATGCCATTTTTCTCGTAAAAAAGCGATAATATTCCGACCAGGAATGTCCATTTAGCTAAACAGAGGAAAGAAAACAAAGCTTTCGGTCGACGCGGGCACGAGCCTGAGTCTCACAGTACTGTAACCAGCCACTACCCAAACGCGCTACTTTGTTTCAGCCAGAGCCTGCAAAGCCACGATTCAGCATTTTGCCGCCTTCTGAGAACCTATGGCAGCCGTAGGAAGTGTCACAGGACCGCTAAGATCCTCACTCTTCAATAAACAGATACAAGAAGAACGACACCTTGTCAGACAGGCCACTTCCTGCATGAAATCTTCTCAGGTTTTTGCCTGCCATATGAGTTCTGTTATACTCACAGACACCATTCAAACAGTTTTAGAAACTTTAGGGTGTTTTCTATCCAAAGCCAATCATTATATGCATATTCTAGTTACTGGGCAGGAGTAGTAACCAGATTAAATCAGGTATGTTTTTTATCCAGCCGTGTCAATACTGCCCCCTAGCCCTAACAGGATAAGGTGAATGCACCAATTTGTAAGTCGCTCTGGATAAGAGCGTCTGCTAAATGACTTAAATGTAATGTAATGTAAATATACTATTGTAAATAATCCCTTACCTTTGATTATCTTCATCAGAAGGCACTTCCAGGATTCCCAGGTCCACAACAAATGTATTTTCGTTCGAAAAAGTTAATCATTTATGTCCCAATAGCTTCTTGTTGTTAGCGCGTTCTGAAGGCTGCTCCAAATGTACCGTCGTCCGCGGGACTTCTCTGTCACCAAAATGCCCCCCAAAAATATTTAAGTTCGTTCAAACATGTCAAACGTATTATAACCTAAATCTTTAGGGCCTTTTTCAACCAGAGCTCCAATAATATTCAAGGGGGACGGTTGCATTGTCTTTCAAAACGTTTCGAAAGGGGAGGGTAGCCAGGGGCGCTGCGTCATAATGGTAACGGCCCACCCCATGTGACCAAGATCAACAGCCTCTCATTCAGTCACTTTTCACAGTAAAAGACTCAAACCACTTTGTAAAGACTGGGGACATCTAGTGGAAGCAATAGGAAGTGCTCAATGAACCATAGCTCACGGTGTGATTTATAGGCAAAGTGATGAAGTTGAGTCCGCAATTCAGAATTCCACATCCTGTTACGATCTGTCTCGGGGTTTTGACTGCCATATGAGTTCTGTTATACTCACAGACACCATTCAAACAGTTTTAGAAACTTTAGGGTGTTTTCTATCCACAACTATTAATTATATGAATATCCTAGCTTCTGAGTTTGAGTAGTAGGCCGTTTAAAATGGGCACCATTTTTTTTCCAAAATCGCTGTAGCGCCCCCTATCCTAGGCGACCGTCAAGAGTTAAGGGGACATCATTAATCAGTTTGACCTAGTGGATGTTTGGAGAACTAAACATCCTGACACAACACAGTAAACATGGGTGAAGGTTTTTGGGGCTAGGGTGAGTGCAGCCCGACTTGATTGTTTTTACATGTCCAGGAATCAGAGCAATAGGCTGTTGGGCGCTACCATTCTCCCAGTGGGTTTTTCGGATCACCACATAACCATGGCTCATCTGTCTATTTCACCAGGGCCTCGGCATGCATCCTACTGGAGAGTATTGGGGGAACTTGAGCGTTGTATCAGTGAGATGGAGGTAGAGATGCTGGGGCAAGACAATGTAGGCCTCCAGGCTAATTTAGCTGAATTACATAGTGACCTGGGCAGTGTTTTCCAGGTTAAAGCAAAGGGAGCACTTGTAAGAGCTAGGTTCTCCATGCTCAAGGAGGGGACGCTCCCAGCTCCTTCTTCTCTGGTTTGGAAAGACTATGGCTGTCTGATGGGAGGGTGACCTCTGTGGAGGGGGAGGTGCGGGAGCGAACTGTGACGTTTTATATTGCGTTGTCTCCCTGCAGGAGAGTGTGCTGGACAGGCATGGGTGTGGTGACAGGCATAGCAGTGTCAGCGTATGCAGATGATGTTTCTGTGATGGTCAGGGATGGTCAGGATATGCAGGCACTAGAGACCAGTCTGAAGGTGTACGAGGGAGCTTCATCAGCTAAGGTAAACTGGGGCAAGAGAAAAGCTCTGTTATGTGGGGCATGGGGGGATATGGCTCCTCCTCTGCTTCCAGGGGGTTTGCAATGTGGGGTTGTGAAGGGCTTAAAATGTTGGGGGTGTACCTGGGCTCGGAGAGGTGGGCCAGGAAGAACTGGGAGGGGCTGTCACAGGCAGTGGTGTCAAGACTGGCCAGGTGGAGGTGGCTCCTGTCCCAGGTGTCATATAGAGTGAGGGTGTTGATAATCAACAACCTGGTGGCATCTTCCCTGTGGCATAAACTGGCTGTCCTCAACCCCCCATGCCGGTCTGCTCGCAGACCTGCAACGCAAGCTGGTGGACGTCTTCTGGTCGGGCCATCACTGGCTGAGGGCGGCAGTGTTGTACATGACCGTCCACAAAGGAGGACAGGGCCTGGTGGAACTGGAGAGCAGGGTGGCTGCATTCCGACTAAAGGCGGTGCAGAGACTGCTGTACCATACTGATGTCGGCTGGAGGAAACCAGCATGTGCGCTGCTGAGGAGAGCTGGCGGATTAGGGTTGGACCGGCAGCTGCTCCTCATGAAGCTGGAGAGGCTGAGTACAGCAGGTCTCTCAGACTTTTACTCTGCATTGCTGAGGGCCTGGCAGCTGCTAAGGCCCACATGAGAAGGGGGTGTGGAGCCTGGGCTGTGTTGTGTGGGAGGAGCCTATCTTCCACAACCCAACCATCCCTTTGAGATCGGTCCAGTTGGCCACCCTGCAGAGGCAACTGATGGCAGGGGGTTTACTAAGGCTGGGTGACCTGCGACTGCTGGAAGAGGAGGGGTGGAAAACCCCGGAAGTCCTGGCACAACAAACAAGACTAACATCTCTTAGGCTGCTTGAGAGACTCCTGGAGGAGGTCCAGGAGGCACTGTCTGAGCCGGTAAGGGGGGTGTTTGAGCGGCTAAAGGGGGAGGGGCCACCAATGTTTCCGCCACTGCAGGTGACGGCAGAGACTAGAGACTGGCAAGGGGGTCTGAAGGACTTGTTAGATTTTAACACTTCGAGCCTGGGGGAGCTTGAAGGGGTGGGAGGTAAAGCCCTCTACAACCTCTGCATTAAGGTAAGGAACATTAGGAGCCTAACAGGAGTGAAGGCACATCAGTGGCAGGGGGTATGTGGGGTGGAGAGTATGGTGGGTTCTAGATGGAGGGGGCTCTACAAACCCCCAGTACCAAAGAGGTCAGGGGACCTCCAGTGGAGGGTTCTTCATGGAGCCCTGGCCACTAACAGCTGGTTGGCACGGGTTGAACCGGGAGTCAAACTGGGGTGTCCTTTCTGTGTAATGAAAGAAACTGTGATTCATGTGTTTTCTGTGTGCACCAGGTTAATGTCACTAATGTCTCTGTTGGAATGTCTGTGTGAGAGGTTGGGGGTGGAGTTTACTGTTGGGGTGTTTTTTAAGGGTGGGTGGGGAGGGGGGGTGAGGTTTTAATGAAATGAGAACATTTCATTAAAGAAAGACAAAAAGTCTCTCTCTCTGTCTCCCTCATATTACTGCAATATGTTCTGCTTATGAATGAACCTGTGTGAGGAGGAGGCCACCGTGTCTGGTTTTTAATCTGAGCTGTCAGTCGGACATCCAGCTCAACACAAAGATGTTCTTGCTGTGGTCAGAGACGACGTTGACTTCCTTTCACCAATCACTCCCCACATCCCCAAAGTGAGGCACTTTAGTTAAGAGGAATGTCTGTCATTTTCAACCAAAAATATATATATATATGTCTGAAAATTGACTTGTGAGTTAAAGTTGGAGAAACAAATAATGTAATTCCTTCTGTTCTGCGGCACGGAGCTTTGAGATACCACAAAATCAATACTAGAAGACAAAATAAGCACTCATAGCACATTGTTGTTTGCCTGTGTGCCTCTTACTTGAGACAGACTGTACAGTATTCAGAACCATTAGAGGTATGTTGAGTCATTTATAACAGAACAACAACATCCTGGCCTTAGTGCTCCAACTGGACTGAAACGTGAGCTGGTACTCCTTTTTGGGCAGCGGTACTCCTTGTATTTAGGTGCTGGTATTCTTCAGTATTCTTTAAGGTGCTGGTATTCATCAGTATTCTTTAAGAGGAGCAGGTACTCCAGTTGTGGGACATTAGAGTCTGTGATACTCTGTACGGTGAGCACTGGCCCAATTCATGCACTGGCTATAGTAAGAAACAATATCATAATGTTACATATTAGAAAGAGTTTTTTGTAACTGACTTGACTTTTATGCTAAATGACTTGAACTATATTACAGCTCTTGAGCTGTCACATTGGAAAGAAGGTCAGAGTTGAACTTTAGGATTTTACTATTGATGCACTTAACATAATAATAATAATAATAATAATGTTTTTTCCCTAATAAACAGCGTTTGATTAGGATATACTGCTAACATGTGACCTGATGGCTGATCATGTGATTATTATCCACTGAAACAAGTCAGACACATAAAACCCAGGGCCACGGTCAGTAGTCAACAGACACATTAAACCCAGGGCCACGGTCAGTAGTCAACAGACACATTAAACACAGGGCCACGGTCAGTAGGCAACAGACACATGAAACCCAGGACCACGGTCAGTAGTCAACAGACACATTAAACCCAGGGCCACGGTCAGTAGTCAACAGACACATTAAACCCAGGGCCACGGTTAGTAGTCAACAGACACATTAAACCCAGGGCCAAGGTCAGTAGTCAACAGACACATGAAACCCAGGACCACGGTCAGTAGTCAACAGACACATGAAACCCAGGACCACGGTCAGTAGTCAACAGACACATTAAACCCAGGGCCACGGTCAGTAGTCAACAGACACATTAAACCCAGGGCCACGTGGTCAGTAGTCAACAGACACATTAAAGCCAGGGCCAAGGTCAGTAGTCAACAGACACATTAAACCCAGGGCCACGTGGTCAGTAGTCAACAGACACATTAAACCCAGGGCCAAGGTCAGTAGTCAACAGAAACATTAAACCCAGGGCCACGTGGTCAGTAGTCAACAGACACATGAAACCCAGGGCCACGTGGTCAGTAGTCAACAGACACATTAAACCCAGGGCCACGGTCAGTAGTCAACAGACACATTAAACCCAGGGCCACGTGGTCAGTAGTCAACAGACACATTAAAGCCAGGGCCAAGGTCAGTAGTCAACAGACACATTAAACCCAGGGCCACGTGGTCAGTAGTCAACAGACACATTAAACCCAGGGCCAAGGTCAGTAGTCAACAGAAACATTAAACCCAGGGCCACGTGGTCAGTAGTCAACAGACACATGAAACCCAGGGCCATGGTCAGTAGTCAACAGACACATTAAACCCAGGGCCACGGTCAGTAGTCAACAGACACATTAAACCCAGGGCCAGGGTCAGTAGTCAACAGACACATTAAACCCAGGGCCACGGTCAGTAGTCAACAGACACATTAAACCCAGGGCCACGGTCAGTAGTCAATAGACACATTAAACCCAGGGCCATGGTCAGTAGTCAACAGAAACATTAAACCCAGGGCCACGGTCAGTAGTTAACAGACACATTAAACCCAGGGCCACGGTCAGTAGTCAACAGACACATTAAACCGAGGGCCAAGGTCAGTAGAAAACAGAAACATTAAACCCAGGGCCACGGTCAGTAGTCAACAGACACATTAAACCCAGGGCCACAGTTAGTAGTCAACAGTCACATTAAACCCAGGGCCATGGTCAGTAGTCAACAGACACATTAAACCCAGGGCCATGGTCAGTAGTCATCAGACACATTAAACCCAGGGCCACGGTCAGTAGTCAACAGACACATTAAACCCAGGGCCGCGGTCAGTAGTCAACAGAAACATTAAACCCAGGAGTGGAACGTTGTATTCCTTTACTACATGTCAGAGAGGCATATTTATTCTACATAACATATTTCTATGTCAATGTTCCAAAACGTTGTGTCCTGCTGATCGCGTCCCAGCAGACTCTCCACTACATCGCTGGGAGTCAACAACACGCAGTGCCAGTGCATGTAATCAACACAATTAGAGATGGGTTGTTCTGCTGTCGTAGATGACCCTCACAGGTACTCACAGGCACTTCTGTGGAAGACGGCTCTTGGAAAATTATTTGTTTGTATTTTGTTTAGGAGACAGATAGTGATTCTTTGACACTGATCAGAGAACCAGGAGAACTTGTGTGTGTGTGTTAATGACCTTTCACAAAAAGAGTCAATGGTCCCTCTAACAGAAAACAGAAACAAACTGAAAATGTAAACTGATTCATTGGAAGTGAAGTCAATCAAACAATCAAATAAATTAGGTACTGTATATACAGTTGAAGTCGGAAGTTTACATACACTTAGGTTGGAGTCATTAAAATTCGTTTTTCAACCACTCCACAAATTTCTTGTTAACAAACTATAGTTTTGGCAAGTCGGTTAGGACATCTACTTTGTGCATGACACAAGTCATTTTTCCAACAATTGTTTACAGACAGATTATTTCACATATAATTCACTGTATCACAATTCCAGTGGGTCAGAAGTTTACATACAGTAAGTTGACTGTGCCTTTAAACAGCTTGGAAAATTACAGAAAATGATGTCATGACTTTAGAAGCTTCTGATAGGCTAATTGACATAATTTGAGTTAATTGGAGGTGTACCTGTGAATGTATTTCAAGGCCTACCTTCAAACTCAGTGCCTCTTTGCTTGACATCATGGGAAAATCAAAAGAATTCAGCCAAGACCACAGAAAAAAATTGTAGACCTCCACAAGTCTGGTTCATCCTTGGGAGCAATTTCCAAACTCCTGAAGATACCATGTTCATCTGTACAAACAACAGTACTCAAGTATAAACACCATGGGACCACGCAGCCGCCATACCGCTCAGGAAGGAGACGCGTTCTGTCTCCTAGAGATGAACGTACTTTGGTGCGAAAAATGCAAATCAATCCCAGAACAACAGCAAAGGACCTTGTGAAGATGCTGGAGGAAACAGATACAAAAGTATTTACATCCACAGCAAAACAAGACCTATATCGACATAACCTGAAAGGCCGCTCAGCAAGGAAGAAGCCAACACTCCAAATCCGTCAGAAAAAAACCCAGACTACGGTTTGCAACTGCACATGGGACAAAGATCATACTTTTTGGAGAAATGTCCTCTGGTCTGATGAAACAAAAATAGAACTGTTTGGCCATAATGACCATCGTTATGTTTGGAGAAAAAAGGGGGAGGCTTGCAAGCCGTAGAACACCATCCCAACCGTAAAGCACGGGGGTGGCAGTTTCATGTTGTGGGGGTGCTTTGCTGCAGGAGGGACTGGTGCACTTCACAAAATAGATGGCATCATTCGGAAGGAAAAGTATGTGAATATATTGAAGCAACATCTCAAGACATCAGTCAGGAAGTTAAAGCTTGGTCGCAAATGGGTCTTCCAATGGACAATGACCCCAAGCATACTTCCAAAGTTGTGACAAAATGGCTTAAAGACAACAAAGTCAAGGTATTGGAGCGGCCATCACAAAGCCCTGACCTCAATCCTATAGAAGATTTGTGGGCAGAACTGAAAAAGTGTGTGCGAGCAAGGAGGCCTACAAACCTGACTCAGTTACACCAGCCCTGTCAGGAGGAATGGGCCAAAATTCACCCAACTTATTGTGGGAAGCTTGTGGAAGGCTACCCAAAACGTTTGACTCAAGTTAAACAATTTAAGGGCAATGCTAGCAAATGCTAATTGAGTGTATGTAAACTTCTGACCCACTGGGAATGTGATGAAAGAAATAAAAGCTGAAGTAAATTATTCTCTCTACTATTATTCTGACATTTTACATTCTTAAAATAAAGAGGTGTTCCTAGCTGACATAAAACAGGGAATTTTAATTAGGATTAAATGTCAGGAATTATGAAAAACTGAGTTTAAATGTATTTGCCTAAGATGTATGTAAACTTCCAACTTCAACTGTAGTTTAATTAATGTGTACAGTACGTCTGCATCCCAAATGGCAACCTATTCCCTATGTAGTGCACTACCTTTGACCAGAGCCCTATGGGGTAGTGCACTACATAGGGAATTGGCTGTCTAATAAATGTCAGAATGTCATAGAAGTTCATTTCAAGTTCATAAGTAATAAAATCCTTCCCAAATAAAAATGCTAATTATTGAAGGGTTATGTATGAAAGTTACCAGCTCTTATAAAAATATGTAGGCTTCGAAAAGCAGAATTATGCCTCACACTGTTCTCTTAAACAGATGGCCCTCGCTCCATTTCATGAAATGATCTTCAGCATCTGTCTGACTCCTGAAAGTGACGATCCAGAAGCATAGAAATGCAGACCTCTTCAGAGAGTGCAGTAAGGGATGGAGAAACCTCTTGTTTATCCACATCATATTAAAAGGGTAAAACAATTACACCTACCCACGCTGCTCTCAAAACCCTTGAAGCCCACTCTGGCAAGACCTTCACAGAGGGAGGAGAGACGATTTCATTAGATTTCCACTTCAATCTCTATATGCTCATACTAAAGCGTACTAAGCCCAGGGGAAAATTGACAGCCTTATGAGGATCGATACTTTGATTTAGGTGATAAAAAGCGGACTAAATTAAGTCTCTCTTCAACCATTTTTCAAAGGTCAAACTCATCGAATATCAATGAGAACACAGACCTGCAACAAGATCAATAATTTGAAAGTAAATGTTTTGCCATACTATGTTTACAGATTTTCAAATAGGCTACATACAAAGTGGTCAAACTGGATCCACAAAACCTGCCATTATTAATAAACCACAATCGAATAAAATCCAATCAAATGTTATTTGTTGCATGCTTGGTAAACAAATTGTGAACCATTTACTTTCGGGCCCTTCCCAACAATGCAGAGAGAAAAAAAGAAAAATATAGAAAAGTATTAAATACACAATGAGTAAGGATAACTTGGCTATATACAGTGCCTTCAGAAAGTATTCATACAACTTCACTTAAACCACATTTTCCAGAGTTACAGTCTCAATTCAAAATTGATTAAATATGTATTTTTTAAACCCATCTACACACAATACCCCATAATGATAAAGTGAAAACAAGTTTTTATACATTTTTGCAAATTGATTTAAAATGAAATGTAGAATATCTAATTTACATACAGGTAAGTACTCACACCCCCGAGTCAATACTTTGTAGAAGCATCTTTGACAGTGATTACAGCTGTGAGTGCTTCTGGGTAAGTCTCTAAGAGCTTTCCACACCTAGATTGTGGAACATTTACCAATTATTATTTTCAAAATTCTTCAAGCTCTGTCAAATTGGTTGTTGATCATTGCTAGACAACCATTTTCTGGTATTGCCATAGATTTCCAAGTAGATTTAAGTCAAAACTGTGTATATATATATATATATATATATATATATATACTGCTCAAAAAAATAAAGGGAACACTTAAACAACACATCCTAGATCTGAATGAAAGAAATAATCTTATTAAATACTTTTTTCTTTACATAGTTGAATGTGCTGACAACAAAATCACACAAAAATAATCAATGGGAATCCAATTTATCAACCCATGGAGGTCTGGATTTGGAGTCACACTCAAAATTAAAGTGGAAAACCACACTACAGGCTGATCCAACTTTGATGTAATGTCCTTAAAACAAGTCAAAATGAGGCTCAGTAGTGTGTGTGGCCTCCACGTGCCTGTATGACCTCCCTACAATGCCTGGGCATGCTCCTGATGAGGTGGCGGATGGTCTCCTGAGGGATCTCCTCCCAGACCTGGACTAAAGCATCCGCCAACTCCTGAACAGTCTGTGGTGCAACGTGGCGTTGGTGGATGGAGCGAGACATGATGTCCCAGATGTGCTCAATTGGATTCAGGTCTGGGGAACGGGCGGGCCAGTCCATAGCATCAATGCCTTCCTCTTGCAGGAACTGCTGACACACTCCAGCCACATGAGGTCTAGCATTGTCTTGCATTAGGAGGAACCCAGGGCCAACCGCACCAGCATATGGTCTCACAAGGGGTCTGAGGATCTCATCTCGGTACCTAATGGCAGTCAGGCTACCTCTGGCGAGCACATGGAGGGCTGTGCGGCCCCCCAAAGAATTGCCACCCCACACCATGACTGACCCACCACCAAACCGGTCATGCTGGAGGATGTTGCAGGCAGCAGAACGTTCTCCACGGCGTCTCCAGACTCTGTCACGTCTGTCACATGTGCTCAGTGTGAACCTGCTTTCATCTGTGAAGAGCACAGGGCGCCAGTGGCGAATTTGCCAATCTTGGTGTTCTCTGGCAAATGCCAAACGTCCTGCACGGTGTTGGGCTGTAAGCACAACCCCCACCTGTGGACGTCAGGCCCTCATACCACCCTCATGGAATCTGTTTCTGACCGTTTGAGCAGACACATGCACATTTGTGGCCTGCTGGAGGTCATTTTGCAGGGCTCTGGCAGTGCTCCTCCTGCTCCTCCTTGCACAAAGGCGGAGGTAGCGGTCCTGCTGCTGGGTTGTTGCCCTCCTACGGCCTCCTCCACGTCTCCTGATGTGCTGGCCTGTCTCCTGGTAGCGCCTCCATGCTCTGGACACTACGCTGACAGATATAGCAAACCTTCTTGCCACAGCTCACATTGATGTGCCATCCTGGATGAGCTGCACTACCTGAGCCACTTGTGTGGGTTGTAGACTCCGTCTCATGCTACCACTAGAGTGAAAGCACCGCCAGCATTCAAAAGTGACCAAAACATCAGCCAGGAAGCATAGGAACTGAGAAGTGGTCTGTGGTCCCCACCTGCAGAACCACTCCTTTATTGGGGGTGTCTTGCTAATTGCCTATAATTTCCACCTGTTGTCTATTCCATTTGCACAACAGCATGTGAAATGTATTGTCAATCAGTGTTGCTTCCTAAGTGGACAGTTTGATTTCACAGAAGTGTGATTGACTTGGAGTTACATTGTGTTGTTTAAGTGTTCCCTTTATTTTTTTTAGCAGTGTATATATATATATATATATATATATATATATATATATATAGGTAAAGTGACTAGGCAACAGGATAGATAATAAACAGTAACAGTAGCGTTTGTGATGAGTCAAAGAGTTAGCTCAAATGGGGGGGGGGGGGGAGGGTCAATGCAGATAGTTAAAAAGTTAACCAATAGCTACCTGGACTAAATGTTTCAGCAGTCTTGTGAATTGGTGGTTGAAGCTGTTCAAGGTCCTGTTGGTTCTAGACTTGGTGCCGTCGGTACCGCTTGCCATGCGGAAGCAGAGAGAACAGTCTATGACTTGGGTGGCTGGAGTCTTTGACAATTTTTATGGCCTTCCTCTGACACCGCCTGGTATAGAGGTCCTGTATGGCAGAGAGCTCAGTCCCAGTGATGTACTGGACTGTACGCACTACCCTCTGCAGCCCCTTGTGGTCGGATGCTAAGCAGTTGCCGTATCAAGTGTGTTGCAGCCAGTCAAGATGCTCTCAATGGTGCAGCTGTAGAACTTTTTGAGGATCTGAGGGCCCATGCCGAATCTTTTCAGACTCCTTAGTGCCCTCTGAACAACTGTATGTGGACCATGTTAATTCATTTGTGGTGTGGACACGGAGGAACTTAAAGCTCTCAAACCGCTCCACTACAGGCCGTAGATGTGGATGGGGCTGTGCTCGGCCTTCCCTTTCCTGTAGTCGACGATCAGCTCCTTTGTATTGCTGACGTTGACGAGAAGTTGTTGTCCTGGCACCACACCTTCTAAATAAATTCATCATTAGCGTATTCAAGGCCATGCATTTAAACCTTTCATTGAGATTGCCGAAAGTGTGATTGATATGGCCTGGCTTCATTCAAGAATGATTGATACCTATTAGGAAGATGTAAGTGATTTGTGGGTAAATAAGACCATTCAATCAGATTGAATCATTTGTTGGAGAGAAGGTAGAGGCTGTTCTGGACTTAATTTACTGAATGACTGAGCTGTCTGTATACCCATTAACAGCAATGTCTTGAATTCCGGGCACATTTCCTATTCGCCTTTGTAAACGCACTGCAAAAAGTGAAATCTATGCTTGCCTATATATCTTATATTGTGATAATTCACGTCAAGATTTGTTTGGAAAATATCTTGAAATAAGACATTTTATTTAAAAAAATTGTGCCAATAGCTATAGATAATTTAGCTTGGTATAACAAAATAAAAAAAGTGAATTATCACATAATATGAGACATTTGGCTTGCTTAGATTTCCCTTTATGCAGTGTGGGGAAATGTAAATAAATACTTAAGAGGTAAGTAGTAGTAGTAGTAGTAGTATTAGTAGTAGTAGCAATATCATCAGCAGCAGTAGTAGTAGTATCAGTATTAGTAGCTGTAGTAGTAGTCGTAATAGTAGTAATAGTATCAGTATCAGCAGTGGTATCAGCAGCAGCAGTAGTAGTAGTAGTAGTAGTAGTAGTAGTACCAGTAGTGGTAGCAGCAGTAGTAAATTAGGTAGTAGTAGTAGTAGCAGTAGTAGTAGCAGCAGCAGTAGTAGTAGTACTACTAGTAGTAGTAGCACCAGTAGTGGTAGCAGCAGTAGTAAATGCATTAGTAATAGAAGTAGCAGTAGTAGTAGTATCAGTAGTATCAGTAGTAGTAGTAGTAGTAGTAGTTGTAGTAGTAGTAGTAGCAGCTGCAGCAGTAGCAGTAGTAGTAGCTGCAGCAGAAGTAGTACAAGTATCATTAGTAGTAGTAGTAGTAGTAGTAGTAGCAGCAGTATCAGTGGTATCAGTAGTAAAAGTAGCAGCAGTAGTAGTAGTAGTGGTAGCAGTAGTAGTAGTAGCAGCAGTAGTAGTATTCGTACAAGTATCATTAGTAGTAGTCATAGTATAAGTCGAAGTAGTATCTGAAGTAGTAGTAGTAGTAGCAGTATTAAAAGTATCAGTAGTAGTAGTAGTAGTAGTAGTACAAGTATCATTAGTAGTAGTATTAGTAGTAGTATCAGTAGTAGTAATAGTATCAGTAGTAGTAGTAGTAGTAGTATTAGTACAATTATCATTGGTAGTAGTAGTAGTCGTAGTAGTAGCAGTAGTAGTCGTATCAGTAATAGTAGTACTACACATATACGTAGTAGTAGTAGTATCTGTAGTAGCAGTAGTATCAGTAGTAGTAGTAGTAGTAGTATCAGCAGTAGTAGTAGTAGTAGTAGTAGTAGTAGTAGTAGTAGCAGTATTAAAAGTATCAGTTGTAGTAGTAGTAGTAGTAGTAGTAGTAGTACAAGTATCATTAGTAGCAGTAGTAGTAGTAGTAGTAGCAGTAGTAGTAGTAGTGGTAGCAGTAGTAGTAGTAGCAGCAGTAGTAGTATTAGTACAAGTATCATTAGTAGTAGTCGTAGTATAAGTCGAAGTAGTATCTGAAGTAGCAGTATTAAAAGAATCAATAGTAGTAGTAGTAGTAGTAGTACAAGTATCATTAGTAGTAGTATTAGTAGTAGTATCAGTAGTAGTAATAGTATCAGTAGTAGTAGTAGTAGTAGTATTAGTACAATTATCATTGGTAGTAGTAGTAGTAGTAGTAGTAGTAGTCGTATCAGTAATAGTAGTACTACACATATAAGTAGTAGTAGTAGTATCTGTAGTAGCAGTAGTATCAGTAATAGTAGTAGTAGTAGTATCAGCAGTAGTAGTAGTAGTAGTAGTAGTAGCAGTATTAAAAGTATCAGTTGTAGTAGTAGTAGTAGTAGTAGTAGTAGTAGTACAAGTAGCAGTAGTAGTAGTAGTAGTAGTAGTAGTAGTAGTAGTAGTAGTAGTAGAACAATTATCATTGGTAGTAGTAGAACAATTATCATTGGTAGTAGTAGTAGTAGTAGCAGTAGTAGTCGGATCAGTAATAGTAGTACTACAAGTATCATTAGTAGTATAAGTAGTAGTAGTATCTGTAGTAGCAGTAGTATCAGTAGTAGTAGTAGTAGTATCAGCAGTAGTAGTAGTAGCAGTAGCAGTAGTATTAGTATCAATACATTGTACAGTATATTGTCCCAGCAAAATGGTCAGAATTTTGTGTCCCAGTAAAATGGTCAGTACATTGTGTCCCAGTAAAACGGTCAGTACATTGTGTCCCAGTAAAATGGTCAGTACATTGTGTCCCAGTAAAATGGTCAGTACATTGTGTCCCAGTAAAACGGTCAGTACATTGTGTCCCAGTAAAATGGTCAGTACATTGTGTCCCAGTAAAACGGTCAGTACATTGTGTCCCAGTAAAATAGTCAGTACATTGTCCCAGTAAAATGGTCAGTACATTGTGTCCCAGTAAAATGGTCAGTACATTGTGGGCCAGTAAAATGGTCAGTACACTAGTCCCAGTAAAATGGTCAGTACATTGTGTCCCAGTAAAACGGTCAGTACATTGTGTCCCAGTAAAACGGTCAGTACATTGTGTCCCAGTAAAATGGTCAGTACATTGTGTCCCAGTAAAATGGTCAGTACATTGTGTCCCAGTAAAATGGTCAGTACATTGTGTCCCAGTAAAATGGTCAGTACATTGTGTCCCAGTAAAACGGTAAGTACATTGTGTCCCAGTAAAATGGTCAGTACATTGTGTCCCAGTAAAATGGTCAGTACATTGTGTCCCAGTAAAATGGTCAGTACATTGTGGGCCAGTAAAATGGGTCTCACCATTATACTGGTGCCTCAGCAGGGAGTGCTAGCTGAGGGTAACAGTGTTGACTATCGTCAGTACACTAGTCCCAGTAAAATGGTCAGTACACTAGTCCCAGTAAAATGGTCAGTACACTAGTCCCAGTAAAATGGGTCTCACCATTATACTGGTGCCTCAGCAGGGAGTGTTAGCTGAGGGTAACAGTGTTGAACATCGATTGAACACTTGTGCACCGCTAACTATTTCACCAACGTTTCAGGGACCTGTGAGCTTGAACAGCAACGGCTCCAAGAAAGCAGGGGCCCTTGGAGGAGTCAGTATCTGCCATTGGCGTGTGTTCATGGAAACCAGTTGTAAATGAGAACTTGTTCTCAACTGGCCTACCTGGATAAATAAAGGTGAAATAAAAAAATAAAAAATGGGTGCCAAGGGAAGCCTTGCTTCCCCAAAACATGTAACAAGAAAAAAACAAAAAACATGTAATTTTTTTTTATCTTTCATCTCTTTGTGTTTCAGAATTTTCCTTCAATTCGCAAGAAGCTAAATCTATCTCACCGCAGACAGCATCCTGGCGAGCGAAACAGCGCCCCTCTGTCTCTGCATGTGTAGCCCATCGATCTGATGCTGTCTGGTCAAAAAAGAGTGACATTGTTGCTGCCTACGTAGCAGTGATAATTAAAAAATAAACAACAGCCAATCAGCATTGAGCTAAACTGAGTGAGCTCAACTGTGAATGATTCTTGCACACCAAAAAGGGATTTGGCTTAACACCAATCACATCACATCACAAGCCTTGACAGAAATACTTACATTTCTGCATCTTGTTGTCCGGTGGCTAGCTAGCAAGCTAAAATGGACCCTTTTCTAGACTAACCATGGATGGAGATATGGATTTGAACTTGTGGTTTTACTTAATTCTCTGTACTGGCCAATGATTCTAACGGTGTTTCTCTTCCAATCACACACACACACACACACACACACACACAGAGAGAGAGAGAAATCAGTACCATGGACAGCCACGTCATAGTAAGTTTACTTTGATTGGACTAAATGGTATCTTTTAGCTGTCACTGTATTAGAGAGGTGATTTGATGATGTTGAAATGGTGCTGCAATAGCGGAGGCAGCTCCTGTTTTCTGAGGAACTTGCGGTAACTCTCCGTGGTTCTAAACCAATAGTTGTTTAGAAGTCCGAAAATGTGGGGAAACATTAACTTGCTTGACCATGCTTTAGATCAGGTAATATGCTTTGTGGACTTCAGCGGACAGAGGTTGCTCTACTCTTTTGTGAGGAAACAAAAGATGTGGTATAATTTATTCTGCCACTGTGTCTTCTTATTATCTTGGCCTTAGGCCTAACATATCACGGTGTCAAGACATGAATTAACAGGTTATAGAGCAAACAACACAATCATCACAACACAAAGGTTGTAATATGGCTTACATTTCCTGGCTTTTTGCTTATAAATGTCAGGTCTTTACACTATAAATGTACCTTAATCTTATATAATGCTTATGTCAGGTCTCTAAACTATAAATATACCTTAATCTTATATACTGCTTATAAATGTCAGGTCTCTAAACTATAAATATACCTTAATCTTATATAATGCTTATAAATGTTAGGTCTCTACACTATAAATATACCTTAATCTTATATACTGCTTATAAATGTCATGTCTCCTCACTATAAATACACCTTATTCTTATATAATGCTTATGTCAGGTCTCTACACTATAAATATACCTTAATCTTATATACTGCTTATAAATGTCAGGTCTCCTCACTATAAATACACTTTAATCTTATATAATGCTTATGTCAGGTCTCTACACTATAAATATACCTTGATCTTATATACTGCTTATAAATGTCAGGTCTCTAAACTATAAATATACCTTAATCTTATATACTGCTTATAAATGTCAGGTCTCTAAACTATAAATATACCTTAATCTTATATACTGCTTACAAATGTCAGGTCTCTACACTATAAATATACCTTAATCTTATATACTGCTTATAAATGTCATGTCTCCTCACTATAAATATACCTTAATCTTATATACTGCTTATAAATGTCAGGTCTCTACACTATAAATATACCTTAATCTTATATACTGCTTATAAATGTCAGGTCTCCTCACTATAAATATACCTTAATCTTATATAATGCTTGTGAATGTGTGAATTTGACCTACAGATGTAGGATCTTAATTTGATCACCCTGTTGGAAGGAGAACTTTCCTGCAAGGGCTCAAATTAAACTGGCTCAAATGAAGATCCTTCATCTGTATGCACTAATAAGGTTTTTTAGCGTACACAGCTTTGACACCTGCTAGAGTAAATCTACCGTACCTCAAACAACATGTTGTCACATCAGATGAGTTGATTAGGATTCAAACTTCTCAAACAGCCTAACGCATACAGAGCATGTTTACAGCATTAATGTCCTTCCAAATGTTTTATTTTATTTTTTTATGTTAAACATGATCCTATTCCAGTCATTGACACATGTACAGTAGGTGGAGGTTTCCAGAACACAGATTAATCCTAGTCCTGGACTAAACATCAGGAGCACTGGAGCGTTTCCAGACCATATTCCTTCTAATCCAGGACTAAGTGTAATCTGTGTTGAATAGCGTGACGATATAAACAGTTAGGGTTTGTCAGAATCAGACAGACAGGACATTGACATGGCCACCATAACCCTATGTGTGACCACAGCAATTGTCATACCTTGTTCAACTCAATTGTTTTGTAATCAATATTATTGTATTTGATAGTGGTTACATTTCTCCAGCCCCACCCCTCAGCTGTTTACCAAAACAGTGGCGAGGTGTCCGCTTTGTTGTTGTTTAAACTGCAGTTTGCTCCTTTAATAACCAATGAGAACATATCAAGAATAGGACAATTGAACAGATTCCCAGATGCCAGATTGCACTTTCAATTGTTCAAATGAGTGAATGAAAAAAAAAATGTCCACATTACCGATGAAACATTACATTGATGGGGTAAACCTGCTCTAAGAGCTGTTTAAGAGAAGGTTTACATCCTAATCAACCCATCCAATGTTGTTCAGTTACAGTGGTAAACCTGCTCTAAGAGCTGTTTAAGAGAAGGTTTACATCCTAATCAACCCATCCAATGTTGTTCAGTTACAGTAGATCAATAAAGTTACGATACTCTAGAAGGTGTCAAAGCTATGTACGCTGCAAAACCTTACTAGTACCATAGGTCACATTCTGTTTTTGATGCTCATTTGAATTTCATGTCTTTTTCAGCTTCAGACAAACGCAAAATATTTCCTTTAACGCATCATTTAAAAAAAAAAAATCTTATTAAGAGGATTTAAGTCAACTTGATGTATTATTGTATAAGCATCTATGCATCCTTGAATCAAATCCCACTGCGGTGGGTAGTGAATTTGTATGTAACAAAGAAATGCATTGTGCATCATGAATATCACTCATCCTGAATATTTTCTTGCAGATTGCAGGTCTCAGTGGAGATGCGGAAAACATGGTTGAGTTGGATATTGAACAGTGAATCTTATCTGTGTCAAGGTCACACACGTCATTAAATCTCACAAGGCCTCGTTCAAAGATATCACATCCAGACTATAGACCTTTCATCAAGGCCTCGTTCAAGATATCATATTCAGTCTATAGACCTTTCATCAAGGCCTCATTCAAATATATCATATCCAGACTATAGACCTTTCATCAAGGCCTCGTTCAAGATATCATATTCAGTCTATAGACCTTTCATCAAGGCCTCATTCAAATATATAATATCCAGACTATAGATCTTTCATCAAGGCCTCGTTCAAGATATCATATTCAGTCTATAGACCTTTCATCAAGGCCTCATTCAAATATATCATATTCAGACTACAGACCTTTCATCAAGGCCTCGTTCATGATATAATACTCAGACTACAGACCTTTCATCAAGGCCTTGTTCATGATATCATACTCAGACTACAGACCTTTCATCAAGGTCTTGTTCATGATATCATACTCAGACTACAGACCTTTCATCAAGGCCACGTTCATGATATCATACTCAGACTACAGACCTTTCATCAAGGCCTTGTTCATGATATCATATTCAGACCACAGACCTTTCATCAAGGCCTCGTTCAAATATATCATATTGAGACTAGACCTTTCATCAAGGCCACGTTCATGATATCATACTCAGACTACAGACCTTTCATCAAGGCCTCGTTCATGATATCATATTCAGACTATAGATCTTTCATCAAGGCCTCGTTCATGATATCATATTCAGACTATAGACCTTTCATCAAGGCCTCGTTCATGATATCATATTCAGACTATAGACCTTTCATCAAGGCCTCGTTCATGATATCATATTCAGACCACAGACCTTTCATCAAGGCCTCGTTCAAATATATCATATTGAGACTATAGACCTTTCATCAAGGCCTTGTTCATGATATCATACTCAGACTACAGACCTTTCGAGGCCTCGTTCATGATATCATACTCAGACTACAGACCTTTCATCAAGGCCTTGTTCATGATATCATACTCAGACTACAGACCTTTCATCAAGGACTCGTTCATGATATCACACTCAGACTACATTACATTACATTACATTACATTTAAGTCATTTAGCAGACGCTCTTATCCAGAGCGACTTACAAAATGGTGCATTCACCTTATGATATCCAGTGGAACAACCACTTTACAATAGTGCATCTAAATCTTTTAAGGGGGGGTTAGAAGGATTACTTTATCCTATCCTAGGTATTCCTTAAAGAGGTGGGGTTTCAGGTGTCTCCGGAAGGTGGTGATTGACTCCGCTGTCCTGGCGTCGTGAGGGAGCTTGTTCCACCATTGGGGTGCCAGAGCAGCGAACAGTTTTGACTGGGCTGAGCGGGAACTGTGCTTCCTCAGAGGTAGGGGGGCCAGCAGGCCAGTGGTGGATGAACGCAGTGCCCTTGTTTGGGTGTAGGGCCTGATCAGAGCCTGAAGGTATGGAGGTGCCGTTCCCTTCACAGCTCCGTAGGCAATCACCATGGTCTTGTAGCGGATGCGAGCTTCAACTGGAAGCCAGTGGAGAGAGCGGAGGAGCGGGGTGACGTGAGAGAACTTGGGAAGGTTGAACACCAGACGGGCTGCGGCGTTCTGGATGAGTTGTAGGGGTTTAATGGCACAGGCAGGGAGCCCAGCCAACAGCGAGTTGCAGTAATCCAGACGGGAGATGACAAGTGCCTGGATTAGGACCTGCGCCGCTTCCTGTGTGAGGCAGGGTCGTACTCTGCGAATGTTGTAGAGCATGAACCTACAGGATCGGGTCACCGCCTTGATGTTAGTGGAGAACGACAGGGTGTTGTCCAGGATCACGCCAAGGTTCTTAGCACTCTGGGAGGAGGACACAAGGGAGTTGTCAACCGTGATGGCAAGATCATGGAACGGGTCCTTCCAGTCCTTCCCCGGGAGGAAGAGCAGCTCCGTCTTGCCGAGGTTCAGCTTGAGCTGGTGATCCGTCATCCACACTGATATGTCTGACAGACATGCAGAGATGCGATTCGCCGCCTGGTTATCAGAAGGGGGAAAGGAGAAGATTAATTGTGTGTCGTCTGCATAGCAATGATAGGAGAGACCATGTGAGGATATGACAGAGCCAAGTGACTTGGTGTATAGCGAGAATAGGAGAGGGCCTAGAACAGAGCCCTGGGGGACACCAGTGGTGAGAGCGCATGGTGCGGAGACAGATTCTCGCCACAGACTACAGACCTTTCATCAAGGCCTCATTCATGATATCATACTCAGACTACAGACCTTTCATCAAGGCCTTGTTCATGATATCATACTCAGACTACAGACCTTTATCAAGGCCTCGTTCATGATATCATACTCAGACTACAGACTCACCATAAATACTATTCTACGCCTCAAGCATCTCACATTACGTAATGCTTTAGACTGAACGACATGTATATTCCAATGATTAAAGTGCATTTGTGTATTAACACAAAGTTGTGTATTTACAAATTGTCTAACTAGGCTGATTGCCATTAAGTCATATCAAAGTTAACCACTGTGCCAAGAGACAGGGAACCTCAGACATTAAACAAGTGTGCAGCCCAAATAGCACCCTGTATGCACACACTCTCTCTCTCGCTCCCTCACTCTCTCCCCCTATCTATTCATATTGACAAGATGGTTTCTCCAATCTGCTTTTTAGTCTAAAATTGGCAATCCATTTGGTTCACTATGAGGTTATAGTAGGTACCACTGAGGTTATAGTAGGTATCACTGAGGTTATAGTAGGTACCAGGTTATAGTAGGTACCCGGTTATAGTAGGTATCCGGTTATAGTAGGTACCACTGAGGTTATAGAAGGTACCAGGTTATAGTAGGTAACAGGTTATAGTAGGTACCAGGTTATAGTAGGTACCACTGAGGTTATAGAAGGTACCAGGTTATAGTAGGTACCACTGAGGTTATAGTAGGTACCACTGAGGTTATAGTAGGTACCACTGAGGTTATAGTAGGTACCACTGAGGTTATAGTAGGTACCAGGTTATAGTAGGTAACAGGTTATAGTAGGTACCACTGAGGTTATAGTAGGTATCAGGTTATAGTAGGTACCAGGTTATAGTAGGTACTAGGTACCAGGATATAGTAGGTACCAGGTTATAGTAGGTACCACTGAGGTTATAGTAGGTACCAGGTTATAGTAGGTACCACTGAGGTTATAGTAGGTACCAGGTTATAGGAGGTACCCGGTTATAGTAGGTACCAGGTTATAGTAGGTACCACTGAGCTTATAGTAGGTAACACTGAGGTTATAGTAGGTACCAGGTTATAGTAGGTACCAGGTTATAGTAGGGACCACTGAGGTTATAGTAGGTACCAGGTTATAGTAGGTACCACTGAGGTTATAGTAGGTACCAGGTTATTGTAGGTACCCGGTTATAGTAGGTATCAGGTTATAGTAGATACCACTGAGGTTATAGTAGGTATCACTGAGGTTATAGTAGGTAACACTGAGGTTATAGTAGGTACCAGGTTATAGTAGGTACCACTGAGGTTATAGTAGGTACCACTGAGGTTATAGTAGGTACCACTGAGGTTATAGTAGGTACCACTGATGTTATAGTAGGTATCACTGAGGTTATAGTAGGTAACACTGAGGTTATAGTAGGTACCAGGTAATAGTAGGTAGCAGGTTATAGTAGGTACCACTGAGGTTATAGTAGGTACCACTGAGGTTATAGTAGGTACCACTGAGGTTATAGTAGGTACCAGGTTATAGTAGGTACCACTGAGGTTATAGTAGGTACCAGGTTATAGTAGGTACCAGGTTATAGGAGGTACCAGGTTATAGGAGGTAACAGGTTAATAGTAGGTACCACTGAGGTTATAATAGGTACCAGGTTATAGTAGGTACCACTGAGGTTAGTAAGTACCAGGTTATAGTAGGTACCACTGAGGTTATAGTAGGTACCACTGAGGTTATAGTAGGTACCAGGTTAATAGTAAGTACCAGGTTATTGTAGGTACCACTGAGGTTATAGGAGGTACCAGGTTATAGTAGGTAGCAGGTTATAGTAGGTACCACTGAGGTTATAGTAGGTACTACTGAGGTTATAGTAGGTACCAGGTTATAGTATGTACCACTGAGGTTATAGTAGGTACCACTGAGGTTATAGTAGGTACCAGGTTATAGTAGGTACCAGGTTATAGGAGGTACCAGGTTAATAGTAGGTACCAGGTTATAGTAGGTACCAGGTTATAGTAGGTACCAGGTTATAGTAGGTACCAGGTTATAGTAGGTAACAGGTTATAGTAGGTACCAGGTTATAGTAGGTAACAGGTTATAGTAGATACCACTGAGGTTATAGTAGGTACCAGGTTATAGTAGGTACCAGGTTATAGTAGGTACCAGGTTATAGTAGGTAACAGGTTATAGTAGGTACCACTGAGGTTATAGTAGGTACCAGGTTATAGGAGGTACCAGGTTATAGGAGGTACCAGGTTAATAGTAGGTACCAGGTTATAGTAGGTACCAGGTTATAGTAGGTACCAGGTTATAGGAGGTACCAGGTTAATAGTAGGTACCAGGTTATAGTAGGTACCAGGTTATAGTAGGTACCACTGAGGTTAGAGTAGGTACCAGTTTATAGTAGGTATCACTGAGGTCATAGTAGGTACCAGGTTATAGTAGGTACCAAGTTATAGTAGGTACCAGGTTATAGTAGGTATCACTGAGGTTATAGTAGGTACCAGGTTATAGTAGGTACCAGGTTATAGTAGGTACCAGGTTATAGTAGGTATCACTGAGGTTATAGTAGGTACCAGGTTATAGTAGGTACCAGGTTATAGTAGGTACCACTGAGGTTATAGTAGGTACCAGGTTATAGTAGGTAACAGGTTATAATAGGTACCACTGAGGTTATAGTAGGTACCAGGTTATAGGAGGTACCAGGTTATAGGAGGTACCAGGTTATAGTAGGTACCACTGAGGTTATAGTAGGTACCAGGTTACAGGAGGTACCAGGTTATAGGAGGTACCATGTTATAGTAGGTATCACTGAGGTTATAGTAGGTACCAGGTTATAGTAGGTAACAGGTTATAGTAGGTACCACTGAGGTTATAGTAGGTACCAGGTTATAGGAGGTACCAAGTTATAGTAGGTACCAGGTTATAGTAGGTATCACTGAGGTTATAGTAGGTACCAGGTTATAGTAGGTACCAGGTTATAGTAGGTACCAGGTTATAGTAGGTATCACTGAGGTTATAGTAGGTACCAGGTTATAGTAGGTAACAGGTTATAGTAGGTACCACTGAGGTTATAGTAGGTACCAGGTTATAGTAGGTAACAGGTTATAATAGGTACCACTGAGGTTATAGTAGGTACCAGGTTATAGGAGGTACCAGGTTATAGGAGGTACCAGGTTATAGTAGGTACCACTGAGGTTATAGTAGGTACCAGGTTACAGGAGGTACCAGGTTATAGGAGGTACCAGGTTATAGTAGGTATCACTGAGGTTATAGTAGGTACCAGGTTATAGTAGGTAACAGGTTATAGTAGGTACCACTGAGGTTATAGTAGGTACCAGGTTATAGGAGGTACCAGGTTATAGGAGGTACCAGGTTATAGTAGGTACCACTGAGGTTATAGTAGGTACCCGGTTATAGTAGGTATCACTGAGGTTTTAGTAGGTACCATGTTATAGTAGGTAACAGGTTATAGTAGGTAACAGGTTATAGTAGGTACCACTGAGGTTATAGTAGGTACCAGGTTATAGGAGGTACCAGGATATAGTAGGTACCAGGTTATAGTAGGTACCACTGAGGTTATAGTAGGTACCCGGTTATAGTAGGTATCACTGAGGTTTTAGTAGGTACCATGTTATAGTAGGTAACAGGTTATAGTAGGTACCAGGTTATAGTAGGTACCACTGAGGTTATAGAAGGTACCAGGTTATAGTAGGTACCACTGAGGTTATAGTAGGTACCAGGTTATAGTAGGTACCACTGAGGTTATAGAAGGTACCAGGTTATAGTAGGTACCACTGAGGTTATAGTAGGTACCAGGTTATAGTAGGTAACACTGAGGTTATTGTAGGTACCACTGAGGTTATAGAAGGTACCAGGTTATAGTAGGCACCACTGAGGTTATAGTAGGTACCAGGTTATAGTAGGTACCAGCTTATAGGAGGTACCAGGTTAATAGTAGGTACCAGGTTATAGTAGGTACCAGGTTATAGTAGGTACCACTGAGGTTATAGTAGGTACCAGTTTATAGTAGGTATCACTGAGGTCATAGTAGGTACCAGGTTATAGTAGGTACCAAGTTATAGTAGGTACCAGGTTATAGTAGGTATCACTGAGGTTATAGTAGGTACCAGGTTATAGTAGGTACCAGGTTATAGTAGGTACCAGGTTATAGTAGGTATCACTGAGGTTATAGTAGGTACCAGGTTATAGTAGGTACCAGGTTATAGTAGGTACCACTGAGGTTATAGTAGGTACCAGGTTATAGTAGGTAACAGGTTATAATAGGTACCACTGAGGTTATAGTAGGTACCAGGTTATAGGAGGTACCAGGTTATAGTAGGTACCACTGAGGTTATAGTAGGTACCAGGTTACAGGAGGTACCAGGTTATAGGAGGTACCAGGTTATAGTAGGTATCACTGAGGTTATAGTAGGTACCAGGTTATAGTAGGTAACAGGTTATAGTAGGTACCACTGAGGTTATAGTAGGTACCAGGTTATAGGAGGTACCAAGTTATAGTAGGTACCAGGTTATAGTAGGTATCACTGAGGTTATAGTAGGTACCAGGTTATAGTAGGTACCAGGTTATAGTAGGTACCATGTTATAGTAGGTATCACTGAGGTTATAGTAGGTACCAGGTTATAGTAGGTAACAGGTTATAGTAGGTACCACTGAGGTTATAGTAGGTACCAGGTTATAGTAGGTAACAGGTTATAATAGGTACCACTGAGGTTATAGTAGGTACCAGGTTATAGGAGGTACCAGGTTATAGGAGGTACCAGGTTATAGTAGGTACCACTGAGGTTATAGTAGGTACCAGGTTACAGGAGGTACCAGGTTATAGGAGGTACCAGGTTATAGTAGGTATCACTGAGGTTATAGTAGGTACCAGGTTATAGTAGGTAACAGGTTATAGTAGGTACCACTGAGGTTATAGTAGGTACCAGGTTATAGGAGGTACCAGGTTATAGGAGGTACCAGGTTATAGTAGGTACCACTGAGGTTATAGTAGGTACCCGGTTATAGTAGGTATCACTGAGGTTTTAGTAGGTACCATGTTATAGTAGGTAACAGGTTATAGTAGGTACCAGGTTATAGTAGGTACCACTGAGGTTATAGAAGGTACCAGGTTATAGTAGGTACCACTGAGGTTATAGTAGGTACCAGGTTATAGTAGGTACCACTGAGGTTATAGAAGGTACCAGGTTATAGTAGGTACCACTGAGGTTATAGTAGGTACCAGGTTATAGTAGGTAACACTGAGGTTATTGTAGGTACCACTGAGGTTATAGAAGGTACCAGGTTATAGTAGGCACCACTGAGGTTATAGTAGGTACCAGGTTATAGTAGGTACCAGCTTATAGTAGGTACCAGGTTAATAGTAGGTACCAGGTTAATAGTAGGTACCAGGTTATAGTAGGTACCATGTTATAGTAGGTACCAGGTTATAGTAGGTACCAGGTTATAGTAGGTACCAGGTTATAGTAGGTACCATGTTATAGTAGGTACCAGGTTAATAGTAGGTACCAGGTTAATAGTAGGTACCAGGTTATAGTAGGTACCATGTTATAGTAGGTACCAGGTTATAGTAGGTACCAGGTTATAGTAGGTACCAGGTTATAGTAGGTACCAGGTTAATAGTAGGTACCAGGTTAATAGTAGGTACCAGGTTATAGTAGGTACCATGTTATAGTAGGTACCAGGTTATAGTAGGTTCCAGGTTATAGTAGGTACCAGGTTATAGTAGGTACCAGGTTATAGTAGGTACCATGTTATAGTAGGTATCACTGAGGTTATAGTAGGTACCAGGTTATAGTAGGTAACAGGTTATAGTAGGTACCACTGAGGTTATAGTAGGTACCAGGTTATAGTAGGTAACAGGTTATAATAGGTACCACTGAGGTTATAGTAGGTACCAGGTTATAGGAGGTACCAGGTTATAGGAGGTACCAGGTTATAGTAGGTACCACTGAGGTTATAGTAGGTACCAGGTTACAGGAGGTACCAGGTTATAGGAGGTACCAGGTTATAGTAGGTATCACTGAGGTTATAGTAGGTACCAGGTTATAGTAGGTAACAGGTTATAGTAGGTACCACTGAGGTTATAGTAGGTACCAGGTTATAGGAGGTACCAGGTTATAGGAGGTACCAGGTTATAGTAGGTACCACTGAGGTTATAGTAGGTACCCGGTTATAGTAGGTATCACTGAGGTTTTAGTAGGTACCATGTTATAGTAGGTAACAGGTTATAGTAGGTACCAGGTTATAGTAGGTACCACTGAGGTTATAGAAGGTACCAGGTTATAGTAGGTACCACTGAGGTTATAGTAGGTACCAGGTTATAGTAGGTACCACTGAGGTTATAGAAGGTACCAGGTTATAGTAGGTACCACTGAGGTTATAGTAGGTACCAGGTTATAGTAGGTAACACTGAGGTTATTGTAGGTACCACTGAGGTTATAGAAGGTACCAGGTTATAGTAGGCACCACTGAGGTTATAGTAGGTACCAGGTTATAGTAGGTACCAGCTTATAGTAGGTACCAGGTTAATAGTAGGTACCAGGTTAATAGTAGGTACCAGGTTATAGTAGGTACCATGTTATAGTAGGTACCAGGTTATAGTAGGTACCAGGTTATAGTAGGTACCAGGTTATAGTAGGTACCATGTTATAGTAGGTACCAGGTTAATAGTAGGTACCAGGTTAATAGTAGGTACCAGGTTATAGTAGGTACCATGTTATAGTAGGTACCAGGTTATAGTAGGTACCAGGTTATAGTAGGTACCAGGTTATAGTAGGTACCAGGTTAATAGTAGGTACCAGGTTATAGTAGGTACCATGTTATAGTAGGTACCAGGTTATAGTAGGTACCAGGTTATAGTAGGTACCAGGTTATAGTAGGTACCACTGAGGTTATAGTAGGTACCCGGTTATAGTAGGTATCACTGAGGTTTTAGTAGGTACCATGTTATAGTAGGTAACAGGTTATAGTAGGTACCAGGTTATAGTAGGTACCACTGAGGTTATAGAAGGTACCAGGTTATAGTAGGTACCACTGAGGTTATAGTAGGTACCAGGTTATAGTAGGTACCACTGAGGTTATAGAAGGTACCAGGTTATAGTAGGTACCACTGAGGTTATAGTAGGTACCAGGTTATAGTAGGTAACACTGAGGTTATTGTAGGTACCACTGAGGTTATAGAAGGTACCAGGTTATAGTAGGCACCACTGAGGTTATAGTAGGTACCAGGTTATAGTAGGTACCAGCTTATAGTAGGTACCAGGTTAATAGTAGGTACCAGGTTAATAGTAGGTACCAGGTTATAGTAGGTACCATGTTATAGTAGGTACCAGGTTATAGTAGGTACCAGGTTATAGTAGGTACCAGGTTATAGTAGGTACCATGTTATAGTAGGTACCAGGTTAATAGTAGGTACCAGGTTAATAGTAGGTACCAGGTTATAGTAGGTACCATGTTATAGTAGGTACCAGGTTATAGTAGGTACCAGGTTATAGTAGGTACCAGGTTATAGTAGGTACCAGGTTAATAGTAGGTACCAGGTTATAGTAGGTACCATGTTATAGTAGGTACCAGGTTATAGTAGGTACCAGGTTATAGTAGGTACCAGGTTATAGCTGGTACCAGGTTATAGTTATAGGCCTTACTGTGTACTGGTGTTAGTCTGACAGTAGTATCATTTCTCATGTGGAAACCCTAAATATCTTTAAATGTGATAGATGTGTTCTATAATGTGAAAATGATTCATATTAATGTGTCAGATCCACATAAGACATTTTATTGTCGGACCCGGCATCCCTAACACAAACAAGACGCTGATTCTCCATGATCAGAACAAGTAAGGCACTTTTTTATGGAAATGTGACTACAATTACACAAAGCTAAACTGTATCTGCTGATTTGCATTTAATGTCACAGTCTAAAAAGCAGTGCAAATGCAAATGTCCTGTAAAATGTGCATTTGTAAATGTAAATGTGGGTTGTGAAGGACACATTAAATCTCCTGCATGAGGAAGCTTTGCCTAATTAGAGAACGACAACTCAGACAGTTGTATCAAAGTGCCCAATGTTGGCATGAAAGTATATACACGCTATCTGCGTTGAATAAATATTTCACTCTTGATATTAGTGTTGTTTTCATTGAAGTCCCTAAAGCCTTTGTGTTTTTTTCCTGACTGATGACATTTTGCTCTTTTACATTCTACAGACTTGCTTGGAAATTGATTGAATTGGGGCCAACATTTCCTTCTAAAGCAATGTTAGAAAAAACTGTTTGTAATAAAACAAGTGTTCACAAAAAAAAACATTTGAAATATTGATATGATCAGCACAGTAGATGTTACTGTGTTTCCCAGATGAAGATGTGTTATAGTTCCAGTCACTGTCAGATGTCCAGTCTCAGAGCTAATTCCAGTCACTCCACTCTCAGACGTCCAGTCTCAGAGCTAATTCCAGTCACTCCACTCTCAGACATCCAGTCTCGGAGCTAATTCCAGTCACTCCACTCTCAGACGTCCAGTCTTGGAGCTAATTCCAGTCACTCCACTCTCAGACGTCCAGTCTCAGAGCTAATTCCAGTCACTCCACTCTCAGACGTCCAGTCTCAGAGCTAATTCCAGTCACTCCACTCTCAGACGTCCAGTCTCGGAGCTAATTCCAGTCACTCTCAGATGTCCAGTCTCAGAGCTAATTCCAGTCACTCCACTCTCAGACGTCCAGTCTCGGAGCTAATTTCAGTCACTCCACTCTCAGACGTCCAGTCTTGGAGCTAATTCCAGTCACTCCACTCTCAGACGTCCAGTCTCGGAGCTAATTCCAGTCACTGTCAGACGTCCAGTCTCAGAGCTAATTCCAGTCACTCCACTCTCAGACGTCCAGTCTCGGAGCTAATTCCAGTCACTCCACTCTCAGACGTCCAGTCTTGGAGCTAATTCCAGTCACTCCACTCTCAGACGTCCAGTCTCGGAGCTAATTCCAGTCACTCCACTCTCAGACGTCCAGTCTCGGAGCTAATTCCAGTCACTCTCAGACGTCCAGTCTCAGAGCTAATTCCAGTCACTCCACTCTCAGACGTCCAGTCTCGGAGCTAATTCCAGTCACTCCACTCTCAGACGTCCAGTCTCGGAGCTAATTCCAGTCACTCTCAGACGTCCAGTCTCAGAGCTCATTCCAGTCACTCCACTCTCAGACGTCCAGTCTCGGAGCTAATTCCAGTCACTCTCAGACGTCCAGTCTCGGAGCTAATTCCAGTCACTCTCAGACGTCCAGTCTCGGAGCTAATTTCAGTCACTCCACTCTCAGACGTCCAGTCTTGGAGCTAATTCCAGTCACTCCACTCTCAGACGTCCAGTCTCGGAGCTAATTCCAGTCACTGTCAGACGTCCAGTCTCAGAGCTAATTCCAGTCACTCCACTCTCAGACATCCAGTCTCGGAGCTAATTCCAGTCACTCCACTCTCAGACGTCCAGTCTTGGAGCTAATTCCAGTCACTCCACTCTCAGACGTCCAGTCTCGGAGCTAATTCCAGTCACTCCACTCTCAGACGTCCAGTCTCGGAGCTAATTCCAGTCACTCTCAGACGTCCAGTCTCAGAGCTAATTCCAGTCACTCCACTCTCAGACGTCCAGTCTCGGAGCTAATTCCAGTCACTCCACTCTCAGACGTCCAGTCTCGGAGCTAATTCCAGTCACTCTCAGACGTCCAGTCTCAGAGCTCATTCCAGTCACTCCACTCTCAGACGTCCAGTCTCGGAGCTAATTCCAGTCACTCTCAGACGTCCAGTCTCGGAGCCAATTCCCGTCACTCTCAGATGTCCAGTCTCGGAGCTAATTCCAGTCACTCCACCCTCAGACGTCCAGTCTCGGAGCTAATTCCAGTCACTCTCAGATGTCCAGTCTCGGAGCTAATTCCAGTCACTCCACTCTCAGACGTCCAGTCTCAGAGCTAACTCCAGTCACTCTCAGATGTCCAGTCTCGGAGCCAATTCCAGTCACTCTCAGATGTCCAGTCTTGGAGCTAATTCCAGTCACTCTCAGATGTCCAGTCTCGGAGCCAATTCCAGTCACTCTCAGATGTCTGTGTTCTTTTGCCCATCTTAACCTTTTATTTTTATTGGCCAGTCTGAGATATGGCTTTTTCTTTGCAACTCTGCCTAGAAGGCCAGCATCCCGGAGTCGCCTCTTCACTGTTAACGTTGAGACTGGTGTTTTGAGGGTACTATTTAATGAAGCTGCCATTTGAGGACTTGCGAGGCGTCTGTTTCTCAAACTAGACACTCAAATGTACTTCTCCTCTTGCTCAGTTGTGCACTGGGGCCTCCCACTCCTCTTTCTGGTTAAAGCCAGTTTGCGCTGTTCTGTGAAGGGAGTAGTGCACAGTGTTGTACGAGATATTACGTTTCTTGCCAATTTCTCGCATGGAATAGCCTTAATTTCTCAGAACAAAATAGACTGCCGAGTTCCAGAAGAAAGACTTTGTTTCTGGCCATTTTGAGCCTGTAATCGAAACCACAAATGCTGATGCTCCAGATACTCAACTAGTCTAAAGGCATGTTTTATTGATTCTTTAATCTGAACAGTTTTAATCTGTGCTAACATAATTGCAAAAGGGTTTTCTAATATTCAGTTAGCCTTTTAACATGATAATGTCACGTCCTGACCAGTAAAAGGGGTTGTTTGTTACTATAGTTTGGTCAGGGCGTGGCAGGGGGTGTTTGTTTAGTGTGTTTCGGGGTTTTTTGGACAATGTTCTATGTTAGTCTATTTCTATGTCTGTGTCTATTTATTCTGTTTCTATGCTTAGTTTATTGGGTTGACCTTCAATTGGAGGCAGATGTTCCTCGTTGCCTCTAATTGAAGGTCCTATTTAATAGGGGTGTTTGTTCATTGGGATTGGTGGGTAGTTGTTTCTCCGTATAGTCATTTTGTCCATACGGGACTGTTTTTCGTCGTTGTTTTGTTCAAGTGTTTTGTTTCGTTTCTTTAATAAATAAGAAGATGAGCATACACATTCCCGCTGCGTTTTGGTCTACTCCATACGACGAACGTGACAGATAAACTTGGATTAGCGAACACAACGAGCCATTGGAACACAGGAGTGATGGTTACTGATAATGGACCTCTGTACGCCTATGTAGATATTACATAAAAAATCTGCCGTTTCCAGCTACAATAGTCATTTACAACATTCACAATCTCTACACTGTATTTCTGATCAATTTGATGTTATTTTAGTAGACAAAAAATGTGCTTCTCTTTCAAAAACAAGGACATTTCTAAGTGACCCCACATTCACTCAGCTTCCCCTCCAGAGAGGGAGTATATATATATATATGTGTATGTTGTTGTTGAAGAAAGGTTGAACATTTCAAGTCCGTTTTTTCCCTCATGAATCATTATGAATCAATATAAAGTTATTTTCAGCATAATGTCACTGCAGGTAGAAATCTCAGTCAATCACCTGCAATCATATGCCAAGAAGATCACAGCAGGTACAGATCCATTTGGGAAACTCTATGACTAGCATGGATGAGAATAAAAACAATATGACTTTTAATATGAGGGTCCTACTGTAGCTCTGACTGTTAATATGAGGGTGCTACTGTAGCTCTGACTGTTAATATGAGGGTCCTACTGTAGCTCTGACTGTTAATATGAGGGTCCTACTGTAGCTCTGACTGTTAATATGAGGGTGCTACTGTAGCTCTGACTGTTAATATGAGGGTCCTACTGTAGCGTTGACTGTTATTATGAGGGTCCTACTGTAGCTCTGCTCTGACTGTTAATATGAGGGTCCTACTGTAGCTCTGTTAATATGAGGGTGCTACTGTAGCTCTGACTGTTAATGAGGGTCCTACTGTAGCTCTGACTGTTAATATGAGGGTCCTACTGTAGCTCTGTTAATATGAGGGTTCTACTGTAGCTCTGACTGCTAATATGAGGGTTCTACTGTAGCTCTGACTGTTAATATGAGGGTTCTACTGTAGCTCTGACTGTTAATGAGGGTTCTACTGTAGCTCTGTTAATATGAGGGTCCTACTGTAGCTCTGTTAATATGAGGGTTCTACTGTAGCTCTGTTAATATGAGGGTTCTACTGTAGCTCTGTTAATATGAGGGTTCTACTGTAGCTCTGTTAATATGAGGGTTCTACTGTAGCTCTGACTGTTAATATGAGGGTCCTACTGTAGCTCTGACTGTTAATGAGGGTTCTACTGTAGCTCTGTTAATATGAGGGTCCTACTGTAGCTTTGACTGTTATTATGAGGGTCCTACTGTAGCTCTGCTCTGACTGTTAATATGAGGGTTCTACTGTAGCTCTGACTGTTAATATGAGGGTGCTACTGTAGCTCTGACTGTTAATATGAGGGTCCTACTGTAGCTCTGACTGTTAATATGAGGGTGCTACTGTAGCTCTGACTGTTAATATGAGGGTCCTACTGTAGCTCTGACTGTTAATGAGGGTTCTACTGTAGCTCTGACTGTTAATATGAGTTCCTACTGTAGCTCTGACTGTTAATGAGGGTTCTACTGTAGCTCTGTTAATATGAGGGTCCTACTGTAGCTTTGACTGTTATTATGAGGGTTCTACTGTAGCTCTGCTCTGACTGTTAATATGAGGGTCCTACTGTAGCTCTGACTGTTAATGAGGGTTCTACTGTAGCTCTGTTAATATGAGGGTCCTACTGTAGCTCTGACTATCAAAAAGGGTCCTACTGTAGCTCTGACTGTTAATGAGGGTTCTACTGTAGCTCTAACTGTTATTATGAGGGTCCTACTGTAGCTCTGACTGTTAATGAGGGTTCTACTGTAGCTACTGTTAATATGAGGGTTCTACTGTAGCTCTGACTGTTAATATGAGGGTCCTACTGTAGCTCTGACTGTTAATATGAGGGTCCTACTGTAGCTCTGACTGTTAATATGAGGGTGCTACTGTAGCTCTGACTGTTAATATGAGGGTCCTACTGTAGCGTTGACTGTTATTATGAGGGTCCTACTGTAGCTCTGCTCTGACTGTTAATATGAGGGTCCTACTGTAGCTCTGTTAATATGAGGGTGCTACTGTAGCTCTGACTGTTAATGAGGGTCCTACTGTAGCTCTGACTGTTAATATGAGGGTCCTACTGTAGCTCTGTTAATATGAGGGTGCTACTGTAGCTCTGACTGTTAATGAGGGTCCTACTGTAGCTCTGACTGTTAATATGAGGGTCCTACTGTAGCTCTGTTAATATGAGGGTCCTACTGTAGCTCTGACTGCTAATATGAGGGTTCTACTGTAGCTCTGACTGTTAATATGAGGGTTCTACTGTAGCTCTGACTGTTAATGAGGGTTCTACTGTAGCTCTGTTAATATGAGGGTCCTACTGTAGCTCTGTTAATATGAGGGTTCTACTGTAGCTCTGTTAATATGAGGGTTCTACTGTAGCTCTGTTAATATGAGGGTTCTACTGTAGCTCTGTTAATATGAGGGTTCTACTGTAGCTCTGACTGTTAATATGAGGGTCCTACTGTAGCTCTGACTGTTAATGAGGGTTCTACTGTAGCTCTGTTAATATGAGGGTCCTACTGTAGCTTTGACTGTTATTATGAGGGTCCTACTGTAGCTCTGCTCTGACTGTTAATATGAGGGTTCTACTGTAGCTCTGACTGTTAATATGAGGGTGCTACTGTAGCTCTGACTGTTAATATGAGGGTCCTACTGTAGCTCTGACTGTTAATATGAGGGTGCTACTGTAGCTCTGACTGTTAATATGAGGGTCCTACTGTAGCTCTGACTGTTAATGAGGGTTCTACTGTAGCTCTGACTGTTAATATGAGGGTCCTACTGTAGCTCTGACTGTTAATGAGGGTTCTACTGTAGCTCTGTTAATATGAGGGTCCTACTGTAGCTTTGACTGTTATTATGAGGGTTCTACTGTAGCTCTGCTCTGACTGTTAATATGAGGGTCCTACTGTAGCTCTGACTGTTAATGAGGGTTCTACTGTAGCTCTGTTAATATGAGGGTCCTACTGTAGCTCTGACTATCAAAAAGGGTCCTACTGTAGCTCTGACTGTTAATGAGGGTTCTACTGTAGCTCTAACTGTTATTATGAGGGTCCTACTGTAGCTCTGACTGTTAATGAGGGTTCTACTGTAGCTACTGTTAATATGAGGGTTCTACTGTAGCTCTGACTGTTAATATGAGGGTTATATTGTAGCTCTGTTAATATGAGGGTCCTACTGTAACTCTGACTGTCAATATGAGGGTCCTACAGTAGCTCTGACTGTCAGTATGAGGGTCCTACTGTAGCTCTGACTGTTAATATGAGGGTTCTACTGTAGCTCTGTTAATATGAGGGTCCTACTGTAGCTCTGACTGTTAATATGAGGGTTCTACTGTAGCTTTGACTGTTATTATGAGGGTCCTACTGTAGCTCTGCTCTTACTGTTAATATGAGGGTCCTACTGTAGCTCTGACTGTTAATATGAGGGTGCTACTGTAGCTCTGACTGTTAATATGAGGGTGCTACTGTAGCTCTGACTGTTAATATGAGGGTGCTACTGTAGCTCTGACTGTTAATATGAGGGTCCTACTGTAGCTCTGACTGTTAATATGAGGGTCCTACTGTACAGTCTTGGCCAAAAGTTTTGAGAATGACACAAATATTAATTTTCACAAAGTCTGCTGCCTCAGTTTGTATGATGGCAATTTGCATATACTCCAGAATGTTATGAAGAGTGATCAGATGAATTGCAATTAATTGCAAAGTCCTCTTTGCCATGCAAATGAACTAAATCCCCCAAAAAAACATTTCCGCTGCATTTCAGCCCTGACACAAAAGGATCAGCTGACATCATGTCTTTGATTCTCTTGTTAACACAGGTGTGAGTGTTGAGGAGGACAAGGCTGGAGATCACTCTGTCATACTGATTGAGTTTGAATAACAGACTGGAAGCTTCAAAAGGAGGGTGGTGCTTGGAATCATTTTTCTTCCTCTGTCAACCATGGTTACCTTCAAGGAAACATGTGCCGTCATCATTGCTTTGCACAAAAAGGGCTTCACAGGCAAGGATTTTGCTGCCAGTAAGATTGCACCTAAACCAACCATTTATCGGATCATCAAGAACTTCAAGGAGAGAGGTTCAATTGTTGTGAAGAAGACTTCAGGGTGCCCAAGAAAGTCCAGCAAGCGCCAGGACTTTCTCCTAAAGTTGATTGACTGCTGAGGACTGGGGTAAAGTCATTTTCTCTGATGAATCCCCTTTCCGATTGTTTGGGGCATCCGGAAAAAAGCTTGTCCGGAGAAGACAAGGTGAGCGCTACCATCAGTCCTGTGTCATGCCAACAGTAAAGCATCCTGAGACCATTCATGTGTGGGGTTGCTTCTCTGCCAAGGGAGTGGGCTCACACACAATTTTGCCTAAATACACAGCCATGAATAAAGAATGGTACCAACACATCCTCTGAGAGCAACTTCTCCCAACCATCCAGCATGATGGAGCACCTTGCCATAAGGCAAAATGATAACTAAGTGGCTCGGGGAACAAAACATTGATATTTGGGGTCCATGGTCAGGAAACTCCCCAGACCTTAATCCCATTTAGAACTTGTGGTCAATCCTCAAGAGGCGGGTGGACAAACAAAAACCCACAAATTCTGACAAACTTCAAGCATTGATTATACAAGAATGGGCTGCCATCAGTCAGGATGTGGCCCAGAAGTTAATTGACAGCATGCCAGGGCAGATTGCAGAGGTCTTGAAAAAGAAGGGTCAACACTACAAATACTGACTCTTTGCATCAACTTCATGTAATTGTCAATAAAATCCTTTGACACTTATTAAATGCTTGTAATTATACTTCAGTATTCCATAGTAACATCTGACAAAAATATCTAAAGACACTGAAGCAGAAAACTTTGTGGAAATTAATATTTGTGTCACTCTCAAAACTTTTTGCCACAACTGTAGCTCTGCTCTGACTGTTAATATGAGGGGTACTGCCTGGGTCAGATTCTACAGACTGGAGTACTGCCTGGGTCAGATTCTACAGACTGGAGTACTGCCTGGGTCAGATTTTACAGACTGGAATACTGCCTGGGTCAGATTCTACAGACTGGAGTACTGCCTGGGTCAGATTCTACAGACTGGAGTACTGCCTGGGTCAGATTCTACAGACTGGAGTACTGCCTGGGTCAGATTCTACAGACTGGAGTACTGCCTGGGTCAGATTCTACAGACTGGAGTACTGCCTGGGTCAGATTCTACAGACTGGAGTACTGCCTGGGTCAGATTCTACAGACTGGGGTACTGCCTGGGTCAGATTCTACAGACTGGAGTACTGCCTGGGTCAGATTCTACAGACTGGAGTACTGCCTGGGTCAGATCCTACAGACTGGAGTAATGCCTGGGTCAGATTCTACAGACTTCTGTATCCATAATTCCCATCTAAGAGGCCGGTACAGGAGAGCTCAAACCCTTTCATTTTATGGACCAGTAAATCTGATGGGGAAGGGATAACTTTTCCTAGAGTATCTGTCAAAGATAAGCAAAGCGGAGAGACAGCTCTGCATGGGGAGGGAGGGAATTGCCTTTGCCCGACCTGCAGCACAAGCCAAGCAATAAACAATGTATTTTGTATTGGGTGTTTTTCTGATTGGTTCAAAGAAAAGTGATGGCATTGACAGGCTACATACCCAATGGATCCACGCTGCTCTATTCCTGTCAGTCCTGCTCCATCCTGGCTGGAGGCTCAGAACACAGGCTGCTCTATTCCTGTCAGTCCTGCTCCGTCCTGGCTGAAGGCTCAGAACACAGGCTGCTCTATTCCTGTCAGTCCTGCTCCATCCTGGCTGGAGGCTCAGAACACAGGCTGCTCTATTCCTGTCAGTCCTGCTCCATCCTGGCTGGAGGCTCAGAACACAGGCTGCTCTATTCCTGTCAGTCCTGCTCCATCCTGGCTGGAGGCTCAGAACACAGGCTGCTCTATTCCTGTCAGTCCTGCTCCATCCTGGCTGGAGGCTCAGAACACACTTTGCTCTATTCCTGTCAGTCCTGCTCCATCCTGGCTGGAGGCTCAGAACACAGGTGGTCACAGAGGTCCTGTGTGGCTGTAAATGTATGCACGTATGCATGCTTGTAAGCTTTTTGAAGAAAAGCATCTGCTAAATAGTATATATTTATGCATATTATACAAAGGCTGATTACTTGTCACATATGCCCTACATATTTATAGGTTTTTCCATTGGGCTCCAAACTGACAGAAACAACCATGACTTTGACAATCACTAGCTCTAATACCACCACGGGGATCGCTGATGTGACGCTAACAAACAGTAACATTTGACATTGATTTAAAACCAGATTTGATGAATATATATATATATTTTTTTTTTTAAATGGACTGAACTCAGATAAAGTGAAATACAATATGCCTTGCCCAATGACAGGAGCACTGGCCAGTTCCATATTGTTGTCAGATAAAACCAACCAAGTGTAATAATGACTACGCCATCAACACCTCACAACTGATTTCACCCCCATCATAATGATGGATAGTGTCTGAAACAAGTAGGGAATAGGGAGATCTATCTAACATACAGTATTGATGCTGGAGTAATTCCTTTAAGGTGTGTTGGTTTGACATCGGCCATCTGTTTCTACGAGGCAACATCCAAGTTCTAGTTGATTTATTCTATTCCCTGGAAAAAAGAGAAACCACTCGAGTGGATTATTAGGAACGGAAAGCTACTAACGTCATCCACTTAGTGCCATTTGATCATGTGATTTTGGAGACTTTAATGAATCAGGGAGTGACTATTTCGGAGCCTGTTTGGTGAAAGAAAAAATTATTTTTCCGACACGTCTATATGTTGTTGGATAACACAACACCCTGACTTTATTTCCAAGTCATTTTGTGAGCCTCCTCTCTATTCTCTGAACCATGTCCGTGTTACTCCTTGCTGCAGGGTTCTCACATAGGAATTCAACAAACATTTTGAAGAGCAGTCTTGCTGAAAATAACATCATTCTTTTTTTTGCACAGTTCTGTCCGAGCCTTCAAGCTAGTACCTAGGCGTTCATACTTCATGGGTTTGTACTGTAGCCTGCATGCTTCACCTATGAATTGACAAACCTGTTACATTTTCTGACACAGTCTCATTATAGTGAATTAAATGGCCTATTGTGACCTGACATATATTTAAATGACTTTGGAACAACAAGAACACACAAGTATGTAGACACCTGCTGGTCCAACATCTCATTCCTAAATCATGGGCATTAATATGGAGTTGGTCCCCCCCTTTTTCTGCTATAACAGCCTCCACTCTTCTGGGAAGGCTTTCCACTAGATGTTGGAACATTGCTGTGGGGACTTGCTTCCATTCAGCCACAAGAGCATTAGTGAGGTTGAGGGCACTGATGTTGAGAGATTAGGACTGGCTCGCAGTCGGTGTTCCAATTCATCCCAAAGGTGTTCGATGGGGTTGAGCCTGAACCATGAAAAACAGCCCCAGACCATTATTCCTCCTCCACCAAACTTTACATTTGGCACTATGCATTTGGGCAGGTAGCGTTCTCCTGGCATCCGCCAAACCCAGATTCGTCTGTCGGACTGCCAGATGGTGAAGTGTGATGCATCACTCCAGAGAACACGTTTCCACTGCTCCAGAGTCCAATGGCGGCTAGCTTTACAATACTCCAGCCGATGCCTGGCATTGCGCATGGTGATCTTAGGTTTGTGTGCGGCTGCTCGGCCACGGAAACCCATTTCATGAAGCTAACGACGAACAGTTCTTGTGGATACGTTGCTTCCAGAGGCAGTTTGGAACTCGGTAGTGAGTGTTACAACCGTGGACAGATGATTTTCACGCGCTACACGCTTCAGCACTCAGCGGTCCTGTTCTGTAGAGCTTGTGTGGCCTACCACTTCACGGATGAGACGTTGTTGCTCCTAGAAGAATCCACTTCATAATAACATCACTTACAGTTGACCGGGACAGCTCTAGCAGGACAGAAATTTGACCAACTGACTTGTTGGAAAGAGGGCATCTTATGACAGTGCCACATTGAAAGTCACTGAGCTCTTCAGTACGGGCCATTCTACTGCCAATTGTTTCTATGGAGATTGCATGGCTGTGTGCTCGATTTTATACACCTGTCAGCAACGGGTGCGGCTGAAAAAGCCAAATCCACTAATTTGAAGGGGTGTCCACATACTTTTGTATACTGTATATAGTGTATTACTGTATTTTTTTACTTGCAAAAGTGGACATGCTGTTGGACATGCTGTGTTATTTAAAAGTGTGGCATTTGTGCTGCTTGTTCTTATACATACGCCTTTAACATCATTTCATAGAGAGACGGAGAGGTCATAACAGTTCTCAACATTATTATTTTCTTCAAAATTAATCAGTGTGAGGCTGAATAGCATTTAGCAACAACGGCTTGGCTCATTCCCTGTGTAGAGGATTTTACCCCCTTCATGGGTCCTTAGCAACAACGGCTTGGCTCATTCCCTGTGTAGAGGATTTTACCCCCTCATTGGTCCTTAACAACAATGGCTTGGCTCATTCCCTGTGTAGAGGATTTTACCCCCTTCATGGGTCCTTAGCAACAATGGCTTGGCTCATTCCCTGTGTAGAGGATTTTACCCCCTCATTGGTCCTTAACAACAATGGCTTGGCTCATTCCCTGTGCCCTGTGTAGAGTACTTTACCCCCCCATGCGTGCTTCCCCAGTGGCTAGCTATAGTGCACTACATAGGGAATAGGGTCCCATTAAGGACTTTCAACATGGTATTATTCCTACTTCTTCACTACCTGAACGTTGCTTGAATACCAACTAGATCTCACAAACTCACTGCTTCAAAATAACTGACACATTCAGTTCATTGTCTAGACGACTTCTGATTTAATACCATCTCTGGAAGGTCTAGAGTACGGTGGCCAGACGACTTCTGATTTAATACCATCTCTGGAAGGTCTAGAGTACGGTGGCCAGACGACTTCTGATTTAATACCATCTCTGGAAGGTCTAGAGTACGGTGGCCAGACGACTTCTGATTTAATACCATCTCTGGAAGGTCTAGAGTACGGTGGCCAGACGACTTCTGATTTAATACCATCTCTGGAAGGTCTAGAGTACGGTGGCCAGACGACTTCTGATTTAATACCATCTCTGGAAGGTCTAGAGTACGGTGGCCAGACGACTTCTGATTTAATACCATCTCTGGAAGGTCTAGAGTACGGTGGCCAGACGACTTCTGATTTAATACCATCTCTGGAAGGTCTAGAGTACGGTGGCCAGACGACTTCTGATTTAATACCATCTCTGGAAGGTCTAGAGTACGGTGGCCAGACGACTTCTGATTTAATACCATCTCTGGAAGGTCTAGAGTACGGTGGCCAGACGACTTATGATTTAATACCATCTCTGGAAGGTCTAGAGTACGGTGGCCAGACGACTTCTGATTTAATACCATCTCTGGAAGGTCTAGAGTACGGTGGCCAGACGACTTCTGATTTAATACCATCTCTGGAAGGTCTAGAGTACGGTGGCCAGACGACTTCTGATTTAATACCATCTCTGGAAGGTCTAGAGTACGGTGGCCAGACGACTTCTGATTTAATACCATCTCTGGAAGGTCTAGAGTACGGTGGCCAGACGACTTCTGATTTAATACCATCTCTGGAAGGTCTAGAGTACGGTGGCCAGACGACTTCTGATTTAATACCATCTCTGGAAGGTCTAGAGTACGGTGGCCAGACGACTTCTGATTTAATACCATCTCTGGAAGGTCTAGAGTACGGTGGCCAGACGACTTCTGATTTAATACCATCTCTGGAAGGTCTAGAGTACGGTGGCCAGACGACTTCTGATTTAATACCATCTCTGGAAGGTCTAGAGTACGGTGGCCAGACGACTTCTGATTTAATACCATCTCTGGAAGGTCTAGAGTACGGTGGCCAGACGACTTCTGATTTAATACCATCTCTGGAAGGTCTAGAGTACGGTGGCCAGACGACTTCTGATTTAATACCATCTCTGGAAGGTCTAGAGTACGGTGGCCAGACGACTTCTGATTTAATACCATCTCTGGAAGGTCTAGAGTACGGTGGCCAGACGACTTCTGATTTAATACCATCTCTGGAAGGTCTAGAGTACGGTGGCCAGACGACTTCTGATTTAATACCATCTCTGGAAGGTCTAGAGTACGGTGGCCAGACGACTTCTGATTTAATACCATCTCTGGAAGGTCTAGAGTACGGTGGCCAGACGACTTCTGATTTAATACCATCTCTGGAAGGTCTAGAGTACAGTGGCCAGACGACTTCTGATTTAATACCATCTCTGGAAGGTCTAGAGTACGGTGGCCAGACGACTTCTGATTTAATACCATCTCTGGAAGGTCTAGAGTACGGTGGCCAGACGACTTCTGATTTAATACCATCTCTGGAAGGACACTTCCCCATGTCATGAGGTATGTCCCTATGGGTCCTGGTCTAACGTTGTGTACTATAAAGGGAACCATGAGGGACATACAGCTAAAGGCTGAAGCACCATAATGGAAGTATCTCCAAGGTTGTTGAGCACCATGTGCAACCTGGTAATTATCCAGACCGTGCTTCTACACCTGCATTGCTTGCTGTTTGGGGTTTTAGGCTGGGTTTCTGTACAGCACTTTGAGATATCAGCTGATGTAAGAAGGGCTTTATAAATACATTTGATTTGATTTGATTTAACCTACACGGCAATGTGACTAACGGTATGGAAAAGCAATTGGCTTTTCTTTCTGAGTGTAAGAGCAATTTTTTTTAATCTATAATGAAACATGTAAGATTGTGTTGTGTGTACCACCATTAATCTGCAGTTGACACGTCTCACACCCAAACAGACGAGCGTTACCAATGTTGCTATGTACAACACTGCGTACAAAATGGCACCCTTTTCCCTATAGAGTGCACTACTTTAGACCAACTCTCTATGGGAATAGGATGCCCTTTCAGATGGAGCCTAGATGTCTGCAGGCTAAGTGCAGCAAATTAGCTCTATTGGTGGACTGCTTTTGATAAAATGCCCCTAGAAACACATTGAATAACACATGCTAAGAAACACTCCCGAGTGGTGCAGCGGTCTAAGGCACTGCATCTCAGTGCAAGAGGCGTCACTACAGTCCCTGGTTTGAATCCAGGCTGTATCACATTCCGTCGTGATTGGGAGTCCCATAGGGTGCTGCACAACTGGCCTAATTTGGCCGGGGTAGGCGGTCATTATAAATAGGAATTTGTTCTTAACTGACAAGCCTAGTTAAAAAAAAGGTTAAATAAAATGTTTTAAAAACGTTTTGAAGTGTCTGTCCTAAATCTATGGGATATAGAAAACTCAGGATATATACACTGCCAGTCAAATGTTTTAGAACACCTACTCATTCAAGGGTTTTTATTTATTTTTACTATTTTCTACATTGTAGAATAATAGTGAAGACATCAAAACTATGAAATAACACATATGGAATAATGTAGAAACCACAAAAGTGTTAAACAAATCAATATATATTTTAGATTCTTCAAAGTAGCCACCCTTTGCCTTGATGACAGCTTTGCACACTCTTGACATTCTCTCAACCAGCTTCATGAGGTAGTCACCTGGAACGCATTTGTAAATTGTAAATGAGAACTTGTTCTCAACTTGCCTACCTGGTTAAATAAAGGTGAAATTAAAAAATAACAAAAATAATCAATTAACAGGTGTGCCTTCTTAATAAAAGTACATTTGTGGAATTTCTTCCTTCTTAATGCGTTTGAGCCAATCAGTTGTGTTGTGACAAGGTAGGGGTGGTATACAGAAGATAGCCTTATTTGGTAAAATATCAAGTCCATAATATGGCAAGAACAGCTCAAAGAAGCAAAAGAGAAACGATAGTCCATCATTACTTAGACACATGAAGGTCAGTCAAAATGGAAAATTTCAAGAACTTTTAAAGTTTCTTCAAGTGCAGTCACAAAAACCATCAAGTGCTAAGATGAAACTGGCTCTGATGAGGACCGCCACAGGAATGGAAAAATAGAGTCACCTCTGCTGCAGAGGAGAAGTTCATTAGGGTTACCAGCCTCAGAAATTGCAGCCCAAATAAATGCTTTACAGAGTTCAAGTAACAGACACATCTCAACATCAACTGTTCAGAGGAGACTGTGTATATCAGGCCTTCATGGTCGAATTGCTGGAAAGAAACCAATGCTAAAGGACACCAACAAGAAGAAGAGACTTGCTTGGGCCAAGAAATATGAACAATGGACATTAGACCAGTGGAAATTTGTCCTTTGGTCTGGAGTCCAAATTGGAGATTTTTGGTTCCAACTGCCATGTCTTTGTGAGACACGGTGTGGGTGAACAGATGATCTCCACATGTGTATTTCCCACCATAAAGCATGGAGGAGGAAGTGTTATGGTGCTTTGCTGGTGACACTGTCTATGATTTATTTAGAATTCAAGGCACACTTAACCAGCATGGCTACCACAGCATTCTGCAGCAATACGCCATCCCACCTGGTTTGGGCTTAGTGGGACTATAATTTGTTTTGTTTTTCAACAGGACAATGACCCAACACACCTCCAGAATGTGTAAGGGCTATTTTACGAAGGAGGAGAGTAATGGAGTGCGGCATCAGATGACCTGGCCTCTGCAATCCCCTGACCTCAACCAAATTGAGAGTCGGACCTTAGAGTGAAGAAAAAGCAGCAAATGAGTGCTCAGCATATGTGGGAACTGTTGGAAAAGCATTCCAGGTGATGCTGGTTGAAGGAATGCCAAGAGTGTAGAAAGCTGTCATCAAGGCAAGGGGTGGCTATTTGAAGAATCTCGAATATAAAATATAGTTTCATTGTTTAATACTTTTTTGGTTGCTACATGACTCCATTTGTGTTATTTCATAGTTTTGATGTTTTCACTACTATTCTACAATGTAGAATATAGTATAAATAATTTTGGAGGCATTTTTATTGTAAATTACAATATGATTCTAAACACTACATTAATGTGGATGCTACAATGATTACGGATAATCTTGAAAGATTCGTGAATAATGATGTGTAAAAAAGTTAGACGAACAAATATTATACCCCCAGGAAATGCTAACCTCTCACCAATACAATCATATTTTTGGGGGAGTATGATATATGTGCATCGTAACTTCTTCTCTCACCATTATTCACTATTCTCCTATTGGTAGATAGGTTAAAAAAATTAAGACATTGAATATCCCTTTGAGCATGGTGAAGTTATTAATTACACTTTGGATGGTGTATCAATACACCCAGTCACTACAAAGATACAGCCATCCTTCCTAACTCAGTTGCCGGAGAAGAAGGAAACTGCTCAGGGATTTCACCAGTTTAATGTTTATTGGCTGTGATAAGAGATAACTGAGGATGGATCGACAACATTGTAGTTACTCCACAATACTAACATAGATAACAGAGTGAAAAGAAGGAAGCCTGTACAGAATTACAATATTCCAAAACATGCATCCTATTTGCAATAAGCCAATAAAGAAATACTGCAAAAATGTGGCAAAGAAATTCACTTCAGTCTTGAATGCAAAGTGTTATGTTTGGGGCAAATCCAACACAACATCACTTCATATTTTCAAGTATGGTGCTGGCTGCATCACGGTACGGGTATACTTGTCATCGTCAAGGACTAGGGAGATTTTTTAGGGAGGATAAAAATAAACAGAATACCGTTAAGCACAGTTAAAAATCCTAGAGGAAAACCTGGTTCAGTCTGCTTTCTAAGAAGACAGTGAATGTTCCTGAGTGGCTGAGTTACAGTTTTGACTTAAATCATCTTGAAAATCTATGGCAAGACTTGAAAATAGTTATCTAGCAATGATCAACAACCAACTTGACAGAGTTTGAAGAATTTTAAAAAGAATAATGGAAAAATATTGTACAATCCAGGTGTGGAAAGCTCTTAGAGACTTACCCAGAAAGACTCACAGCTGTTATCACTGGGTGATCCTAACATGTATTGACTGAGGGGCTTGAATACTTATCCAATTAAGATATATTGGTGTTTTATTTTCCATAAATGTTTTGAAATATTTGTATTCGATTTTTTTTTTTAGGTGTATTTAGTGTAAATCTTGATTTAAAAAACACACTTAATATATTTTAATCCCACTTTGTAACACAACAAATATGTATGTGGGAATGTTCAGGCAGATTCAAGATTTACACGATATCACAGGTTACAAAATTGCTAAGTTGTTTAATAAGAAATTGCACTCCCAACAGTTCACAAAAATGTTGGCTAGCTCCTAAAAATATTTCCAACTTCTGTAACGGAATCGTCAAAGCAGTTCTTCTTCTATTGTAAACTCAGCAAAAACAGATACGTCCCTTTTTCAGGACACTGTCTTTGAAAGATAATTCGTAAAAATCCAAATAACTTCACAGATCTTCATTGTAAAGGGTTTAAACACTGTTCCCATGCTTGTTCAAAGAACCATAAACAATTAATGAACATGCACCTGTGGAACGGTCGTTAAGACACTAACAGCTTACAGACAGTAGGCAATTAAGATCGCTAGAGGCCTTTCTACTGACTCTGAAAAACATCAAAAGAAAGATGCCCAGGGTCCCTGCTCATCTTCGTGAACGTGCCTTAGGCATGTTGCAAGGAGGCATGAGGACTGCAGATGTGGCCAGGGCAATACATTGCAATATCCGTACTGTGAGACGCCTAAGCCAGCTCTACAGGGTGACAGGATGGACAGCTGATCATCCTCACAGTGGCAGACACGTGTAACAACACCTGCACAGGATTGGTACATCCAAACATCACACCTGTGGGACAGGTACAGGATGCAACAACAACTGCCCGAGCTTCACCAGGAACACACAATCCCTCTATCAGTGCTCAGACTGTCCGCAATAGGCTGAGAGAGGTTGGACTGAGGGCTTATAGCCTGTTGTAAGACAGGTCCTCACCAGACATCACCGGCAACAACGTCGCCTATGGGCACAAACCCACCATCGCTGGACCAGACAGGACTAGCAAAAAGTGCTCTTCACTGATGAGTCGCAGTTTTGTCTCACCAGGGGTGATGGTCGGATTCGCCTTTATCATCGAAGGAATGAGTGTTACACCGAGGCCTGTACTCTGGAGTGGGATCGATTTGGAGATGGAAGGTCCGTCATGGTCTGAGGCGGTGTGTCACAGCATCATCAGACTGAGCTTGTTGTTATTGCAGGCAATCTCAATGCTGTGCGTTACAGGGAAGACATCCTCCTCCCTCATGTGGTACCCTTCCTGCAGGCTCATCCTGACATGACCCTCCAGCATGACAATACCACCAGCCGTACTGCTCATTCTGTGTGTGATTTCCTGCAAGACAGGAAGGTCAGTCTTCTTTTTTTACTTTAGATTTTGACCCCCCCTTTGTTCAGGAACACATTATTCAATTTCTGTTAGTCACATGTCTGTGGAACTTGTTCAGTTTATGTCTCAGTTGTTGAATTTTGTTATGTTCATACAAATATTTACACGTTAAGTTTGCTGAAAATAAACGCAGTATGAGAGTGAGAGGACGTTTCTTTTTTTTTGCTGAGATTAGTAACAGAGGTAGCTAGACAAAATTGAACATTTTAACACTAGCATCGCCAGGCCTCTGGGCCACTGGACCATTTTAAACCATTTAATAAATCCATGTAATTTACACCATCACAAAGAAATCCATGATTTTGTTTAGGCAGGTCTTAAAGAAAGAGAATAATGAAAAGAGTACATGTATAGATAGTAGACATTATATTTTCAAAAGAGTCCGTTTCAAAAGCCCAATTTATTCTTCAGTCTTTTTGTCTTTTGTAAGAGTTGATTTAATGCTCTGTGTACAATGTAGGTAGATTGATATCTAGGAAGGTACTCTGTGTACAATGTAGGTATATTGATATCTAGGAAGGTACTCTGTATATCATTTGGTATCTTGGCTTGTCTGAGAACATTATATTCCTCACTTTGTTTGTGTGACTAACTCTGCAATTTGTTTTTAATGGCCTTGATAAAAAAAACTGTTGATTAGGTGCTCGGTTCCCTTGAGTTCCTTGGAGATTCGTATAAGTCGTACTGCTGCAGTATGTCCTCTATAAGCACCTTCCCTGTCAAGGATTGTGAATCCATTATAACGTACATCTTGTTTAGATAATCTGCTAGTATGGACACAGAAGTACATACAACTCATGTAAACTGCTATGGTATGTCCTCTCTCTATATGCCCCTTCTGTGTAATGGGTTTAAGCTGAAACATGAAATAGAACCCCAGGGACCTATACATAGTGAACACTATATAGGGAATAGGGTGCCATTTCTTGCTTGTTTAGTTTCATAAGGGAGCTCCTGAGATTCTCCTGCATGGTCAGCTGAGCTCTGTCCTTGTATGAATCCCGTATTAATGATTGATTAGACCTGCAGGTCGGGCCTCACCACTACAAGTTCTCGCTCCACCCTGCCTTGCACCAATCCCCTAAAGGAGGCTGATTAGTCTGCCTTGCTAGCTGTATGAGTTGTAAAAGAGCCAAGATTTGATGAATGAGTCATTAAAAGTGGTCCATCCTAAAAAGGAAGGGAGGCGTGCGATTCCCCCGCTGCAAAATGAGTCACTGACAAACGAGAGAGGTGAATTTTCAGCCCTAATTGGACATTTTGTGAATATTTCAAGAGGCAGTAGCTAGTTGCTTACCAACCTCTCCAGATTGAACAAAATGGCCCTTTGCCAAATGATTATTCCCATGCCCTTTCAGGCATTCAGGGACAGAAACACGTAATGCAGTCTGGTGAAGGTTATTGACTTTACCTACTACACAAGCAAAGGAAAATATTATTGTTTAATAACATAAAAAACTAAATACCAAAAAATGTCAACCAATTATAAGGTTTGATAAGGATTTAAACCGGCATAATCCATGTGGCTGTGCTGCACGTTAATAAACATATTAATATGTACTGCATCACGCTACTTATCTATTGATGTTTGACTGCCTCTGCACTGTTACCTTGACTCCCATTGACTAAGGTGATTAAAAGAAAGTGATATTAGAAGCCATTCTACAAAACCACCTCCACACTCCCTTTTCCTCTATCTACCTAGTCATTCCAAGTGGCTTTATCCACAAGAAGCTGCAGCCCCAGCTCTAGCCCCCTCACTACCACCAGCTCCAGTCCCCTCACTACCACCAGCTCCAGTCCCCTCACTACCACCAGCCCCAGCCCCAGTCCCCACACTACCACCAGCTCCAGTCCCCACACTATCACCAGCTCCAGCTCCAGTCCCCTCACTACCACAAGACACAGTCCCCACACTACCACCAGCTCCAGTCCCCACACTACCACCAGCTCCAGTCCCCTCACTACCACCAGCTCCAGTCCCCTCACTACCACCAGCTCCAGTCCCCTCACTACCACCAGCTCAAGTCCCCACACTACCACCAGCTCCAGTCCCCCCACTACCACCAGCTCCAGCCCCAGTCCCCACACTACCACCAGCTCCAGTCCCCCCACTACCACCAGCTCCAGTCCCCCCACTACCACCAGCTCCAGCCCCAGTCCCCACACTACCACCAGCTCAAGCCCCAGTCCCCACACTACCACCAGCTCCAGCTCCAGTCCCCCCACTACCACCAGCTCCAGTCACCCCACTACCACCAGCTCCAGTCCCCTCACGACCACCAGCTCCAGTCCCCTCACTACCACCAGCTCCAGTCCCCCCACTACCACCAGCTCCAGTCCCCCCACTACCACCAGCTCCAGTCCCCTCACTACCACCAGCTCCAGTCCCCTCACTACCACCAGCTCAAGTCCCCACACTACCACCAGCTCCAGTCCCCCCACTACCACCAGCTCCAGCCCCAGTCCCCACACTACCACCAGCTCCAGTCCCCCCACTACCACCAGCTCCAGTCCCCCCACTACCACCAGCTCCAGCCCCAGTCCCCACACTACCACCAGCTCAAGCCCCAGTCCCCACACTACCACCAGCTCCAGTCCCCCCACTACCACCAGCTCCAGTCACCCCACTACCACCAGCTCCAGTCCCCTCACGACCACCAGCTCCAGTCCCCTCACTACCACCAGCTCCAGTCCCCCCACTACCACCAGCTCCAGTCCCCCCACTACCACCAGCTCCAGTCCCCTCACTACCACCAGCTCCAGTCCCCTCACTACCACCAGCTCCAGTACCCACACTACCACCAGCTCCAGACCCCACACTACCACCAGCTCCAGCTCCAGTCCCCACACTACCACCAGCTCCAGTCCCCACACTACCACCAGCTCCAGCCCCAGTCCCCACACTACCACCAGCTCCAGCCCCAGTCCCCACATTACCACCAGCTCCAGTCCCAGTCCCCACACTACCACCAGCTCCAGCCCCAGTCCCCACACTACCACCAGCTCCAGTCCCCATACTACCACCAGCTCCAGCCCCAGTCCCCACACTACCACCAGCTCCAGCCCCAGTCCCCACACTACCACCAGCTCCAGTCCCCCCACTACCACCAGCTCCAGCTCCAGTCCCCACACTACCTCCAGCTCCAGTCCCCACACTACCACAAGCTCCAGCTCCAGTCCCCACACTACCACCAGCTCCAGCTCCAGTCCCCACACTACCACCAGCTCCAGTCCCCACACTACCACCAGCTCCAGTCCCCACACTATCACCAGCTCCAGCTCCAGTCCCCACACTACCACCAGCTCCAGTCCCCACACTATCACCAGCTCCAGCTCCAGTCCCCACACTACCACCAGCTCCAGTCCCCACACTACCACCAGCTCCAGCTCCAGTCCCCACACTACCACCAGCTCCAGTCCCCTCACTACCACCAGCCCTAGTCCCCACACTACCACCAGCTCCAGTCCCCACACTACCACCAGCTCCAGTCCCCTCACTAACACCAGCTCCAGCTCCAGTCCCCACACTACCACTACACTGATGGACATGCGTCACTACTGAGTTGGTGGCAATATCATTAGATCATCAAAGATACTGTCTCCAAATATGTAACAGATCAATCTTCTTAACGGGCTGACAGCAGCAGGAGAGAGAGCATCATATCCACACACACACACACACACACACACACACACACACACACACACACACACACACACACACACACACACACACACACACACACACACACACACACACTAATGACTGAAAACAAGAACATTTAAATCACCTGGTGTGTGCTGCCCTGCGGCCGTCACCATCCGTGTGTTGTAATACTGTAGAGATGAACGTGACTTCAGGTGAATGAAAGGAGCAGAAGTCCATTAGAAACACCGACTGCGTTCCAAATGGCACTCTAATTCCTATCGGGTCCTGGTCAAAAGTAGTGCACTACGTAGGTAATAGGGTGCCACTGGAGACTGTAACATCTGCTCTCATTGCGAGAGTTAATAAAAAGATAAATATAGCTAACAGAGAGGTGAATTATAGAACAGTTATGTTCAGGAGACATGATAATATGAACAACTGTTCAACAAATATAACAACCCATTTTCAAACATCAGTCATCTCATAATGTCAGCCATTGTAAACTCAAATGCAAATAATATTGGGGTTAGTTGTTTTGAAATGACTGTTTTGAAATTGTTGTTGTTTGGAATGTTTGACTGGTATAAAACAGACACACTGAATGTTTGGTATGAAACACCAACAAGCTGAACTAAGCCACACGGTCCCGTGTGGCTCAGTTGGTAGAGCATGGTGTTTGCAACGCCAGGGTTGTGGGTTCGATTCCCACGGGGGACCAGTACGGGAACAAAAAAATGTATGAAATGAAATGTATGCATTCACTACTGTAAGTTTCTCTGGATAAGAGTGTCTGCTAAATGACTAAAATGTAAATGTATTGAACACCAACAAGCTGAATCTTTGACTGGTATGAAACCCCAACAAGCTGAATGTTTGACTGGTATGAAACACCAACAAGCTGAATGTTTGACTGGTATTAAACACCAACAAGCTGAATGTTTGACTGGTATGAAACACCAACAAGCTGAATGTTTGACTGGTATTCTTAAGGATCCGCCCCTTTTTTTCAATTTTCGACTAAAATGACATACCCAAATCTAACTGCCTGTAGCTCAGGACCTGAAGCAAGGATATGCATATTCTTGATACCATTTGAAAAAAAACACTTTGAAGTTTGTGGAAATGTGAAATGAATGTAGGAAAATATAACAAATTAGATCTGGTAAAAGATAATACAATGAAAAAAACATGCATTTTTTTTAATTTTTTTGTGTACCATCTTTGAAATGCAAGATAAAGGACATAATGTATTATTCCAGCCCAGGTGCAATTTAGATTTTGGCCACTAAATGGCAGCAGTGTATGTGCAAAGTTTTAGACTGATCTGTTGTACCAAGACTGCCCAAATGTGCCCAATTGGTTTATTAATAGATTTTCAAGTTCACTCTCCTCAAACAATATCATGGTATTCTTTCACTGTAATAGCGACTGTAAATTGGACAGTGCTGTTAGATTAACAAGAATTTAAGCGTTCTGCCCATATCAGCTATGTTTATGTCCTGGGAAATGTTCTTGTTACAATCTCATGCTAATCACATTAGCCTACGTTAGCTTAACCGTCCCATGGGGGGGGTTAAATGCTAGGCGTGTGTTTACTTGAAAAGGTATGTCGTTTTACTTCATTGAAAAGAGCTGCACAAAAACCAAAACAACAACCGGGGAAGGACTCTGCCACATAACTTAGTGTAGTAAATGAACGATGCACTGTCAGCTAGAATAATAAAACTAGTCGACTGGATGAAGCGTCTTCATTTTAGGGAACATTAAGCTCCAAGTCTTCTATTTATCTTGGCGAGACGGAAGTTAATAAACCACTGTATTTTCTGTTCTTTTCAACGCTGTTTAGACTCTTTGCCAAGTTCTGATCACCAACATATTACTCAAAGGGCTGTGAAGGACACAAGTCTTTAAATATGTTAAAACTAGTCTAAAAGAGAATACTTTAGTAATCCTGAACATACTGTAGGTTTATGCTTTGAATTGACCCATAACAGATTCTAGACATGACCTTAGAATGTGTAGTATCTCTAATAAACCAAAAAGTATTATTTGTTATTTAATGACATGTCTCAGGAGATTCAGTTAGATGTTTGTTTGTAATGATAATGACTACAGAACAGACCGTTAACCATCACTTGACCAGGAGCTTGACACGCCACAACTAATGGAATATGCAAAGTAAAACATCTGTCCCAAATGGCACCTTATTCACTATATAGTGCACTACTTGTGAACAAAGCCCTATGGGTCCTGGTCTAAAGTAGTGCACTAGAGGATAGTGTGACATTTAAGATGCAAGCTAGGTGGAGTGGATGTCACTTTATTAAGACTAATAGAACAAAAATCAGTTTCCATGACAATCCATTACACAACTCACAGACAAGACAAATACCAGTGTCAGCCTGCTATGCACATGATCTACTTACTGTATGCCTATTAGAAGACCGTATCAAAATGCTATGGGACACAGGCCAACCCAAATGAATCACGGTCCTAATTACCTCAGTAGAAGCCCAGCACACCCTGTCTTCCTGTTCTGAGCCTCTGCCCAGAGAATGAGAGGGTATTTATCAGGCTGATGGAGGAGCCTTACGTAGAAAGACCAACAGCCAGCCCAGGCATCATCATCACTTATACCCGTTCATCAATCACACCTGCACTCTCTGCCAGGTGTGTGAAGCTTCTACAATGACCACTGTAACTGTGGCAGAAAGCCAGATCACAAAAGATTGGGGGAGGTTGTGGATGAGTCCCAAATGGCACCCTATTCCTGTTGCGGACTATGTTTGACCAGGGTCCATAGAGCTCTGATATAAAGTAGTGCACTACATAGGGAATAGGGTGCCAATTGGGATACATACAACACATTATCATTATCATCACTTCTACATAATCATTAATAACACCTGAACAATGACTACTGCATATTCACCCTGCTCCCTGCCAGGCAGAGTGAAGTTACTATGACTACTGCATATTCACCCTGCTCCCTGCCAGGCAGAGTGAAGTTACTATGACTACTGCATATTCACCCTGCTCCCTGCCAGGCAGAGTGAAGTTACTATGACTACTGCATATTCACCCTGCTCCCTGCCAGGCAGAGTGAAGTTACTATGACTACTGCATATTCACCCTGCTCCCTGCCAGGCAGAGTGAAGTTACTATGACTACTGCATATTCACCCTGCTCCCTGCCAGACAGAGTGAAGTTACTATGACTACTGCATATTCCTCCTGCTCCCTGCCAGGCAGAGTGAAGTTACTATGACTACTGCATATTCACCCTGCTCCCTGCCAGGCAGTGTGAAGTTACTATGACTACTGCATATTCACCCTGCTCCCTGCCAGGCAGAGTGAAGTTACTATGACTACTGCATATTCACCCTGCTCCCTGCCAGGCAGAGTGAAGTTACTATGACTACTGCATATTCACCCTGCTCCCTGCCATGCAGAGTGAAGTTACTATGACTACTGCATATTCACCCTGCTCCCTGCCAGGCAGAGTGAAGTTACTATGACTACTGCATATTCACCCTGCTCCCTGCCAGGCAGAGTGAAGTTACTATGACTACTGCATATTCACCCTGCTCCCTGCCAGGCAGAGTGAAGTTACTATGACTACTGCATATTCACCCTGCTCCCTGCCAGGCAGAGTGAAGTTACTATGACTACTGCATATTCACCCTGCTCCCTGCCAGGCAGAGTGAAGTTACTATGACTACTGCATATTCACCCTGCTCCCTGCCAGGCAGAGTGAAGTTACTATGACTTCTGCATATTCACCCTGTTCCCTGCCAGGCAGAGTGAAGTTACTATGACTACTGCATATTCACCCTGCTCCCTGCCAGGCAGAGTGAAGTTACTATGATTACTGCATATTCACCCTGCTCCCTGCCAGGCAGAGTGAAGTTACTATGACTACTGCATATTCACCCTGCTCCCTGCCAGGCAGAGTGAAGTTACTATGACTACTGCATATTCACCCTGCTCCCTGCCAGGCAGAGTGAAGTTACTATGACTACTGCATTTTTCACCTTGCTCCCTGTCAGTCAGAGTGAAATTACTATGACTGCTGCACCACAGGTATCATATGGGTATTGTAGGCAATGTCAGTTGCCATACCTTATCCAGCCCAAGACCAACAATTTAAAATAGGATGTCACAGCCTCACCCCAGGTTAACTGAAATGACTTCCCTGTAGTACCATACCCCAGGTTAACTGAAATGACGTCCCTGTACTACCATACCCCAGGTTAACTGAAATGACGTCCCTGTAGTACCATACCCCAGTTTAACTGAAATGACGTCCCTGTAGTACCATACCCTAGGTTAACTGAAATGACGTCCCTGTACTACCATACCCTAGGTTAACTGAAATGACTTCCCTGTAGTACCATACCCTAGGTTAACTGAAATGACTTCCCTGTAGTACCATACCCTAGGTTAACTGAAATTACTTCCCTGTAGTACCATACCCTAGGTTAACTGAAATTACTTCCCTGTAGTACCATACCCCAGGTTAACTGAAATGACGTCCCTGTGCTACCATACCCCAGGTTAACTGAAAGGACGTCCCTGTACTACCATACCCTAGGTTAACTGAAATGACGACCCTGTGCTACCATACCCCAGGTTAACTGAAATGGCGTCCCTGTACTACCATACCCCAGCTTAACTGAAATGACTTCCCTGTAGTACCATACCCTAGGTTAACTGAAATGACTTCCCTGTACTACCATACCCCAGGTTAACTGAGGTAATGGTTGACTAGGTTGACTGTAGTAATGTAGAGAGAGAGAGAAAGAGAGGGGAGAGATGAAGAGAGAGGGTGGAGATAGAGAGAGGGGGTAGAGAGAGAGGCGAGAGAGAGAGAGCGAGGCAAGAGAGAGAGAAGCGAGAGAGAGGAGAGGGGAGAGAGAGGAGAGAGAGGCAAGAGAGAAGAGAGAGAGAGGCAAGAGAGAAGAGAGAGAGAGACAAGAGAGAGAGGCAAGAGAGAAGAGAGAGAGAGGCAAGAGAGAAGAGAGAGAGAGGCAAGAGAGAAGAGAGAGAGAGGCAAGAGATAGAGAAGAGAGAGAGAGCCCAGACCTCTTCCTTAAACAACCCCAAGGGAAAGTCAACCTCCCAGCACAGAGTACTACTCCCTCATTGAAATAAAGTCCACCACAACAACACCCCCTCAACCAGACCCGGAGAGCTGGAGGGGGAGAGAGACATGTCTGTACTACGGAATGTGGTGAGACAACTTCAATAGGAAAAAGAGCAGGAGTGGAAGAGGAGGCCCAGCACCAGGAGAAGAACAGAGCACTAGAGGAGGAGGTGATAAAGATGACATGTGACTGAAAACAACCCATTGGAGAGCTGGCCACCCCCACAGAGAAGCCAGCAGAACAGCCCACCTCAGATCCTGACCATAGCCTCAACATCACAGCAGGACAAATAAATGATGAACCCCAAGCCCAGGGGACCCTAACCCATCCTAACACCTGATAGCCCAGGGGACCCTAACCCATCCTAACACTCCCCCTGATAACCCAGGGGACCCTAACCCATCCTAACACTCCCCCTGATAACCCAGGGGACCCTAACCCATCCTAACATTCCCCTTGATAACCCAGGGGACCCTAACCCATCCTAACACCCCCCCTGATAGCCCAGGGGACCCTAACCCATCCTAACACCCCCCCTGATAACCCAGGGGACCCTAACCCATCCTAACACTCCCCCTGATAACCCAGGGGACCCTAACCCATCCTAACACTCCCCCTGATAACCCAGGGGACCCTAACCCATCCTAACAATCCCCTGATAGCCCAGGGGACCGACCCTAACCCATCCTAACACCTGATAGCCCAGGGGACTCTAACCCATCCTAACACTCCCCCTGATAGCCCAGGGGACCCTAACCCATCCTAACACTCCCCCTGATAACCCAGGGGACCCTAACCCATCCTAACCCCCCCCCCCCCCCCTGATAGCCCAGGGGACCCTAACCCATCCTAACACTCCCTCTGATAGCCCAGGGGACCCTAACCCATCCTAACACTCCCCCTGATAACCCAGGGGACCCTAACCCATCCTAACACCCCCCCCCCCCGATAGCCCAGGGGACCCTAACCCATCCTAACACTCCCCCTGATAACCCAGGGGACCCTAACCCATCCTAACACTCCCCCTGATAACCCAGGGGACCCTAACCCATCCTAACACCCCCCCCCCCCCTGATAGCCCAGGGGACCCTAACCCATCCTAACACTCCCTCTGATAACCCAGGGGACCCAAACCCATCCTAACACTCCCCCTGATAACCCATGGGACCCTAACCCATCCTAACACTCCCCCTGATAGCCCAGGGGACCCTAACCCATCCTAACACTCCCCCTGATAGCCCAGGGGACCCTAACCCATCCTAACACTCCCCCTGATAGCCCTACTGACCAGTGGAGGCTGGTGACTTGAAAAATTGAGGAGAAAGGGAGACCAACGGTGTGTCAAGTGTCTTTCAAAAATCATCAAAGAATAATTATTTGAACCTAAAGCATTTAATAAATACATTTATAGTACCATGTTATGGGGAATGGGAATGAGAGGGCTACTTACACAGTGTTGGGAAGGGATCACAGCACTGATTGAATGAGTGTATGAGGCATGAGTTGAGGTGTTCAGAGGCTTGACTTCAGTGCAGGACAGGATTTGACTGGGAAGACAAAAAACAATAACACAACACACAACACAGTTAGACAACATAACTAAGAATGAGTTAGTCCAAGTAAGGAGTACAATCACTGATGTGTAATAATGTGTTTGTGATTGACTCTACATACAGTAAGTAATGATACAACATTGATAGTGGTACACACAGTCCTTGGAGAGGAAACATTCAATGTGTCAATGGATGAGCGGTTACATGAGACGTGGCTTCAGTTCATGTCAGGACAGAGTTGACTCTGGTAGTGTATTGGAGTGGTCATCACCTCTTAAATCAAGGGAACAGGAGGGGACTTAGCTGGAAATACAAACAGCAGATACATTCCATTACAGCTGCGCCATCATAGGTTTGGACAAGTTTCTCTGTGAAATTAAACAAAGTTCACATCTCGCCCAGTTGACACATTAAAGTATCCCAAGAAACATTCCTGAATAAAGCCCTGATCATCCACATACCTGAAAGCAGAAGCAGACTGGTGGCACCATAGTTCCTAGAGTGGTGGGGCAATTTTAAGAGTGATAGTTTAGCATTTTTGGGACATTATTCAAGTTTTTTTTTTTCAAATTACAGGAGAGGGAGGAGGTATATTATAAATAGCTTTCTTGGTTTTAGAACTTTATTTTTGTGTTCGGTTAGTGCAATTTATTTAAAATTGCTTCGCTAACTTCAGAAGCGAGGTGGCTACCAGCAGGAGTGTGCAGTTTTCTCCGCCAGAATGGCCAACGCTGCTGAAAATGATACAGACTTTTTCTTGAAGAACCCCTTTCATTCTCTGGGCTACACTATGATAATTAAAAGTGAGGGTCGACCTCTGCCTGAGATCAGTTTCATGGAGAAGGATGAAAAGGTGAGGCCGTTCAATACCAACTGGTATCAAAGGTATAGCTGGTTAACAAGGAGCCTTTCTTCAAGCCGCCTGTATTGCTGGCCGTGCCTGCGCCTTGGAATGTCTGCGCCTTGGGGCGAAAGAGGGGTACAGTGACGCGAAGAACGTCGATCGTTCAGCGGGCAGCATATAAATGCCCACATCAGATTCAAGCTTCTGGGAAAAAGCTGCATTGATCATGACGAAGGTCTGCGTATTCAAACTGCGCGACACAACGAGAAAGTTGGAAGAAACAGGGATGTTCCCAAGCGGTTTATCAACACCACTGTGTTTTTGGCTGCATGCAATAATGTCATTTTAGAGGACACTACGAGAGGGAAAGTCCCGCCGACAAGGGGAAACTACAATGAGCTTGTAGAGGTCATTGCACGTAACAATGCGTCACTTGCTGAACATATCGAACTTTCGACTTGTCTTTTCTGGAATGTCGAAATCAATTCCGAATGATTTGATCGCTTCCATCGCCTCATCCATTAAAATGTAGATTTAAGAGAGAGGTTGACGCAGAGCGCTCAAGTAGGCTTTCCACTTTCCCACGGTATATATTTAGCAAAGATGAAAACATAATCACTCCGGAAAGACACAAGCAAAAACGAATGATATAAATGTTGCAGCAGCCTAGGCTACACCTAAACATTAGTCATCTGACATGCTGTATGGGATGAAAACTAGACTATTATTCCATCTGATCAACTGTAGGTTACTGATAAGAGCAGCTGCATACAGCCTATGCGCCCAGTCCATCTGGTCAGGGTAAACTCATTGGTAACGTTATGTATTTATAGTCCATTTGTGTGTCAGGAGAAAATGTGAATGTGATTAAATGTGGTTTATGTTCAACATTGGTCTAGCTAAGCTGCCTAAACGTTTTTCAATCCAACATTCTTAACTGGAATGAATCTATCACCATAATAGCGATATGACAGATGTGAGGACATTTTCTATAAGGCCTACAGTTGCAGAGAACTGCATGACGCCAACATGCATAAGGCTCAGCCCTGTGAGTTCTATTGTCTATCAGTTGTTGTCTCTGTGTGTCTGGGTAGAGGAAATCCTCCTCCATATCTAGTCTAAATATCATTCATATCAACAAGTATAAGGCTGCTTTTTCTCAGTTTTTTTAAAACCATGTGACCTGATTAGGAAAAACAGGCCCTTATAAAACCTTTTTACAACTGATTAATCACTGTCATAGCTTTATAGGGTCCAGAGTTTTCCTGGGTTAGGTTAACAGATAAGGAAAAACTGGGCCCCTTGGGAGTTAACTCAAAATCCCTATCCAACAATGTCACCAAGCCTCTCAACACATATAACCCTCATAATGCTCGGTGGCACAATCCCAATACTACTCACTAGGTTCGTTCTCTTATCCTAATTATATGATTGGATGGACAACATGTCAGTTCATACTGCAAAGCTTTGATTGGTTGGAGGACGTCCTCTGGAAGTGGTCATAATTACCATGTATTGCTATGGAAGGGGGTGAGGCCTACAAGCCTCCTAGGTTTTGTATTGAAGACAATGTACCCAGAGGAGGACAGAAACTAGTTGTCCTCCGGCTACACCATGGTGCTACCCACAGAGTGCTGTTGAGGCTACTGTAGACCTTCATTGCAAAACAGTGTTAATCAGGTATTTCGTGACATATGAATATATTTAATACAGTTTTATCTAAAAAGGATAACTTTTTTAATGCTTCACTATTTTTATTTTTATGAAATTTGGCTGAGGAGGATGGTCCTCCCCTTTCTCCTCTGAGGAGCCTGCACTGCCCGAAGGGCCTCAGGGGGTATGCTAATTTGATATAGAGCAGACCTAACCCACTCTATTGAATTAGTCGAAACAGGAACATTTTACATCTGTCTAGAAATTCAAAAGGAAATTAATTTAAAAAATGGCCTCCTGTGTGCTACCTATATCCCCCCCCCCCCCCCCCCCCAGAATCCCTATACTTTAATGAAGACAGCTTCTCCATTCTAGAGAGGGAGATCGACCATTTCCAGGCCCAGAGACGAACTAGTCTGTGGCGACCTAAATGCCAGAACTGGACAAGAAACTGACACCCTCTGCACACAGGGGGACAAATACCTACCTGGAGGTGACAGCATTCCCTTCCCCATATGCCCCCCTATGTACAACTATAAGCAGGTCACAACTACTGCAGCATGCTGGGTACGTACATAGTCAGTGGTAGGCTAGTCTGTGGCAGCCTAAATGCTAGAACTGGACAATAACCTGGTACCCTCAACACACAAACACCTGTCTGGAAGTGACAGTGTTGCCTCCCAAATATATATATATTTTTTTATTTGACTATGCAACTCAGTTAAGAACAAATTCTTATTTACAATGACAGCCTAGAACAGTGGGTTAACTGCCTTGATCAGGGGCAGAACAACAGATTGTTACTTTGTCAGCTCAGGGATTTGATCTAGCAACCTTCCAGTTACTGGCCCAACACTCTAACCGCTAGGCTACCTGCTGTTTACTAGTCCAATGCTCTAACCACTAGGCTACCTGCCGCCCCTAGACACAACTAACGACAAAAACAGGTCACAACTCCTGCAGCTCTGTACATAGTCAATGGTAACCTACTGCTCATCCCTTGACAGTAGAATACTCTATCACTGACCTCAACCCAGAGTCTCCACACTCAGCTCACTGACACCCCTATCACATCACAGTCTCCTTGAACTCAGATTTTTGGAATTTTTATTTAACTAGGGAAGTCAGTTGAGAACTGACAGCCTATCAGGGGAAAAGAACAACTGATTATTTCCTTGTCAGCTCAGGGACTTGATCCAGCAACCTTTCAGTTACTGGCCCAACGCTCTAACCACTAGGCTACGTGCCACCTCAATACTGTATCCTGAGGCATCAAAGCCAAAGAAACTGCACAATATTAAGAAATGCTGTAGGTGGAGGGAAAGTAGTGTAGAAACCTACCAAAAAACAATTAGGCAACAACAAATTCAATCCCTTCAAAGTTTATTGGTCACAGACACAGTTTAGCAGATGTTAAATGCTTTTGTTACTAGCTCATAACAGTGCAGTAAAATGTCAAACAAGTACACACAAAAAGTATTTAAAAAAAAGAGACATCTCGAAATGTCGGAATGAATCCGATTAACAACCCAAACACTCTGTCCGTTATTGAACTGCTGCCAGCAACGGGTTGGGTCTCACGGTGCCTCCCTTTCAGCATGGTACCTATACTGCCTCTGTAGTTTAATTCAACCCCTCAAACAGCATTGTACCTGTTCTGCCACCGCAGCTTAATTCACCCCCTCAAACAGCATTGGACCTGTTCTGCCACCGCAGCTTAATTCATCCCCTCAAACAGCATTGGACCTGTACTGCCTCTGTAGTTTAATTCACCCCCTCAAACAGCATTGTACCTGTTCTGCCACCGCAGCTTAATTCACCCCCTCAAACAGCATTGTACCTGTTCTGCCATCGCAGCTTAATTCCACCCCCGCAAAGAATGTATTTAATTTCACCACCTTCTCATTTTAACGTCTCTGTCACGCCCTGACCTGAGAGAGCCTTTTTTATGTCTCTATTTAAGTTTGGTCAGGGTGTGATTTGCGTGGGCATTCTATGTCCTTTTTTCTATGCTTTGTATTTCAAATCAAATTTCAAATCAAATTTATTTATATAGCCCTTCTTACATCAGCTGATATTTCAAAGTGCTGTACAGAAACCCAGCCTAAAACCCCAAACAGCAAACAATGCAGGTGTTTTGGCCTGGTATGGCTCTCAATCAGGGACAGCTGTACATCGTTGTCGCTGATTGGGAGTCATACTTAGGCAGCCTGTTTTCCTTTGGGGTTGGTGGGTAGTTAATTTCGGTTTAGTGTTTTGCACCTGACAGAACTGTTTGGCTGTCGGGTTCTTGTTTTTTTGTTTAAAGTGTTCTATCTTTAATAAATTCATGATGAGCACTAAACATGCTGCGCCTTGGTCTACTCTCTTCAACGATGGCCGTTACAGAACTACCCACCAACAGAAGACCAAGCAGCGTGGTTTGGAACATCGGGGGGAAGGATGGACATGGGAGTTGGAACGTCAACTCTGGGAGGATAAGCGAAGGGAGCTATGGGAACCTGAGAGGCAGCCCCAAAACATTTTTTTTGGGGGGGCACACGGGTAGTTTGGCAGGGCCAGGGTTGAGCCCCAAGCCAACTCCCCGTGCTTACCAGAGGCAGCGTAGTACTGGTCAGGCCCCGTGCTATGGGGTGATGTGCACGGCGTCGAGGGCGATTATCCACAGGCCGGTGTGCTCGGTGCCAGCGTCCTGCATTTGCCGGGGGGAAGTGGGCATCCAGCCAGTACGGGCGGTGCCAGTCCTGTGCTCGAGACCGCCAGTGCGCCTCTACGGTCCAGTGTATCCTACTCCCCGCACTAGCCCTGAGGTGCGTGTCTTCAGTCTGGCGCCTCCAAAGCCAGCACCACGCACTAGGCTTCCAGTGCATCAGCCCAGTCTAGTACGTCCTGTAATGCCTGTAATGACACTCTCTCTCTCCGTCTGCATATGAACAGGGGTACAGGATGGTGTGTATGTTCCCTCTCTTCCGTCTCCTCCCTGAATGGAGTACATGGTGTAAAACTGGTCTCTGCTGATTAAATGTGACAGTGTAGTGACCTTTTCAGTTCCCTCTGGTCTAAACCTCGGATAAAAAGAAAACCATTACAAATACAACACCAGGAAATGAACCTCAACAATACTCTTGGCCAGGAGCAGCTTTGAGTCTGTAACAAACACCTCACCACCCATCCCAAATGGCACCCTATTCCCTACATAGTGCACTATTTTAGACCCTATTCCTTTGATAATGCACTGGGCCCTGGTCCAAATTAGTGCACTATATAGGGAATAGGATGTCATTTGTGACGCAGGTCACAATGCTGTATTTCTCCGAGCGGATCACATGAAGTTTGTCCCCCCAAAAAATTGAAACGGAGAGAAGAGGCTGTAAGGCTGTTAGGCAGTCACTCATTGGAATCGCAAATTCCTCATCTGATGAATTAAACATTAGTGGTTTTTATTAGTGGGTGCTAATTCAGCCTGGATTTATTCATTAAAAACTCCTGGCTGCAATTTTAATTAATCATCTATTCAAGTCAGTGAGAAGACTTCATTTTCAGCTTCTGCTTTAGCTCATCGAACTATGAGGACAGGTAACATTACAGAGGACAGATATAGGTAGGTAACACTACAGAGGACAGACATAGGTAACACTACAGGGGACATATATAGGTAACACTACAGAGGACAGATATAGGTAACACTACAGGGGACAGATATAGGTAACACTACAGGGGACAGATATAGGTAACACTACAGGGGACAGATATAGGTAACACTACAGAGGACAGATATAGGTAGGTAACACTACAGGGGACAGATATAGGTAACACTACAGAGGACAGATATAGGTAACACTACAGGGGACAGATATAGGTAACACTACAGGGGACAGATATAGGTAACACTACAGGGGACAGATATAGGTAACACTACAGGGGACAGATCAAGGTAGGTAACACTACAGGGGACAGATATAGGTAACACTACAGGGGACAGATATAGGTAACACTACAGAGGACAGATATAGGTAGGTAACACTACAGGGGACAGACATAGGTAACACTACAGGGGACAGATATAGGTAACACTACAGGGGACAGATATAGGTAACACTACAGGGGACAGATATAGGTAACACTACAGAGGACAGATATAGGTAACACTACAGGGGACAGATATAGGTAACACTACAGAGGACAGATATAGGTAACACTACAGAGGACAGATATAGGTAACACTACAGGGGACAGATATAGGTAACACTACAGGGGACAGATATAGGTAACACTACAGGGGACAGATATAGGTAACACTACAGGGGACAGATATAGGTAACACTACAGGGGACAGATATAGGTAACATTACAGGGGACAGATATAGGTAACACTACAGGGGACAGATATAGGTAGGTAACACTACAGGGGACAGATATAGGTAACACTACAGGGGACAGATATAGGTAACACTACAGAGGACAGATCAAGGTAGGTAACACTACAGGGGACAGATATAGGTAGGTAACACTACAGGGGACAGATATAGGTAACACTACAGAGGACAGATATAGGTAACACTACAGGGGACAGATATAGGTAACACTACAGGGGACAGATATAGGTAGGTAACACTACAGGGGACAGATATAGGTAACACTACAGGGGACAGATATAGGTAACACTACAGGGGACAGATATAGGTAACACTACAGGGGACAGATATAGGTAACACTACAGAGGACAGATATAGGTAACACTACAGGGGACAGATATAGGTAGGTATCACTACAGGGGACAGATATAGGTAACACTACAGAGGACAGATATAGGTAGGTAACACTACAGGGGACAGACATAGGTAACACTACAGGGGACAGATATAGGTAACACTACAGGGGACAGATATAGGTAACACTACAGGGGACAGATATAGGTAACACTACAGAGGACAGATATAGGTAACACTACAGGGGACAGATATAGGTAACACTACAGAGGACAGATATAGGTAACACTACAGAGGACAGATATAGGTAACACTACAGGGACAGATATAGGTAACACTACAGGGGACAGATATAGGTAACACTACAGGGGACAGATATAGGTAACACCACAGGGGACAGATATAGGTAGGTAACACTACAGGGGACAGATATAGGTAACACTACAGAGGACAGATCAAGGTAGGTAACACTACAGGGGACAGATATAGGTAGGTAACACTACAGGGGACAGATATAGGTAACACTACAGAGGACAGATATAGGTAACACTACAGGGGACAGATATAGGTAACACTACAGGGGACAGATATAGGTAGGTAACACTACAGGGGACAGATATAGGTAACACTACAGGGGACAGATATAGGTAACACTACAGGGGACAGATATAGGTAACACTACAGGGGACAGATATAGGTATCACTACAGAGGACAGATATAGGTAACACTACAGGGGACAGATATAGGTAGGTATCACTACAGGGGACAGATATAGGTAACACTACAGAGGACAGATATAGGTAGGTAACACTACAGGGGACAGACATAGGTAACACTACAGAGGACAGATATAGGTAAAGCTACAGAGGACAGATATAGGTAACACTACAGGGGACAGATATAGGTAACACTACAGGGGACAGAAATAGGTAACACTACAGGGGACAGATATAGGTAACACTACAGAGGACAGATATAGGTAGGTAAAACTACAGAGGACAGATATAGGTAACACTACAGAGGACAGATATAGGTAACACTACAGGGGACAGATATTGGTAACACTACAGAGGACAGATATAGGTAACACTACAGGGGACAGATATAGGTAACACTACAGGGGACAGATATAGGTAACACTACAGGGGACAGATATAGGTAACACTACAGAGGACAGATATAAGTAACACTACAGGGGACAGATGTAGGTAACACTACAGGGGACAGATATAGGTAACACTACAGGGGACAGATATAGGTAACACTACAGGGGACAGATATATGTAACACTACAGGGGACAGATATAGGTAACACTACAGGGGACAGATATAGGTAGGTAACACTACAGGGGACAGATATAGGTAACACTACAGAGGACAGATATAGGTAACACTACAGGGGACAGATATAGGTAACACTACAGGGGACAGATATAGGTAACACTACAGGGGACAGATATAGGTAACACTACAGAGGACAGATATAGGTAACATTACAGGGGACAGATATAGGTAACACTACAGGGGACAGATATAGGTAACACTACAGGGGACAGATATAGGTAGGTAACACTACAGGGAACAGATATAGGTAGGTAACACTACAGGGGACAGATATAGGTAACACTACAGGGGACAGATATAGGTAACACTACAGGGAACAGATATAGGTAACACTACAGAGGACAGATATAGGTAACATTATAGGGGACAGATATAGGTAACACTACAGGGGACAGATATAGGTAACACTACAGGGGACAGATATAGGTAACACTACAGAGGACAGATATAGGTAGGTAACACTACAGGGGACAGATATAGGTAACACTACAGGGGACAGATATAGGTAACACTACAGGGGACAGATATAGGTAACACTACAGGGGACAGATATAGGTAACACTACAGGGGACAGATATAGGTAACACTACAGGGGACAGATATAGGTAACACTACAGAGGACAGATATAGGTAACACTACAGGAGACAGATATAGGTAGCACTACAGGGGTACACATCTGTTGTGTTATGGGGGACACAGTTGTTGTGTTACAGAGTACACATCTGTTGTGTTATGGGGTACACAGCTCAAAGACTTCAATGTGCTGTTTGTTTAAAGAAAAGCTGAATGCTGTCTGCAGTGTACCATATATCCTACTGTTGTTTCCACAACTGCGTGGGTCTGTGTGTGTATGCGAGAGAGAATGAGTCTCTCTGCTACAGTTGACTACGTATTCTTTAGTATCTCTCTACTGTTACTGTTAGAGACGTCCAACAATCTGTTATTTGAAAGCCCGGGCTTTGTACTTGGAGAGCAATAATTGTGCATTTTCTCCATCCAGGCCATTGCAGTTTTTTGACATGGTATCTTGTAGACTCGTTCTAGATATGTCATTAGGGCATTGAAGCTGACAGCCTCTACCATTGTCAATGGCTGCATATCAACAGCAATCATTTCTGTAATCAGCGCAGTGATTTCTCAAAGCAAATCCATATCTCTACTGTTACCTGTTTGTTTCTCTACTGTTACCTCACTATCTGTTAGTATCTCTACTGTTATCTCCCTACCTGTTAGTATCTCTACTGTTACCTGTTAGTATCTCTACTGTTACCTGTTAGTATCTCTACTGTTACCTCCCTACCTGTTAGTATCTCTACTGTTACCTGTTAGTATCTCTACTGTTACCTCCCTACCTGTTAGTATCTCTACTGTTACCTGTTAGTATCTCTACTTTTACCTCCCTACCTGTTAGTATCTCTACTTTTACCTCCCTATCTGTTACTGTTATTTCACTATCTGTTAGTATCTCTACTGTCACCTGTTAGTATCTCTACTGCTACCTGTTAGTATCTCTACTGTTACCTCCCTACCTGTTACCCCCTACCTGTTAGTATCTCTACTGTGACCTCCCTACCTGTTAGTATCTCTACTGTTACCTCCCTATCTGTTAGTATCTATACTGTTACCTGTTAGTATCTCTACTTTTACCTCCCTACCTGTTACCTCCCTATCTGTTAGTACCTCTACTGTTACCTGTTAGTATCTCTACAGTTACCTGTTAGTATCTCTACTGTTACCTGTTAGTATCTCTACTGTTACATCCCTATCTGTTAGTATCTCTACTGTTACCTCCCTTTCTGTTAGTATCTCTACTGTTACCTGTTAGTATCTCTACTGTTACCTGTTAGTATCTCTACTGTTACCTCCCTATCTGTTAGTATCTCTACTGTTACCTCCCTACCTGTTAGTATCTCTACTTTTACCTCCCTATCTGTTACTGTTATTTCACTATCTGTTAGTATCTCTACTGTCACCTGTTAGTATCTCTACTGCTACCTGTTAGTATCTCTACTGTTACCTCCCTATCTGTTAGTATCTCTACTGTTACCTGTTAGTATCTCTACTGTTACCTCCCTATCTGTTAGTATCTCTACTGTTACCTGTTAGTATCTCTACTTTTACCTCCCTATCTGTTAGTATCTCTACTGTTACCTCCCCACCTGTTAGTATCTCTACTTTTACCTCCCTATCTGTTACTGTTATTTCACTATCTGTTAGTATCTCTACTGTCACCTGTTAGTATCTCTACTGCTACCTGTTAGTATCTCTACTGTTACCTCCCTACCTGTTACCCCCTACCTGTTAGTATCTCTACTGTGACCTCCCTACCTGTTAGTATCTCTACTGTTACCTCCCTATCTGTTAGTATCTCTACTGTTACCTGTTAGTATCTCTACTGTTACCTCCCTATCTGTTAGTATCTCTACTGTTACCTCCCTACCTGTTAGTATCTCTACTTTTACCTCCCTATCTGTTAGTATCTCTACTGTTACCTCCCTACCTGTTAGTATCTCTACTGTTACCTGTTAGTATCTCTACTGTTACCTCCCTATCTGTTAGTATCTCTACTGTTACCTGTTAGTATCTCTACTGTTACCTCCCTACCTGTTACCTCCCTATCTGTTAGTATCTCTACTGTTACCTGTTAGTATCTCTACAGTTACCTGTTAGTATCTCTACTGTTACCTGTTAGTATCTCTACTGTTACTTCCCTTTCTGTTAGTATCTCTACTGTTACCTGTTAGTATCTCTACTGTTACCTTTTAGTATCTCTACTTATACCTGTTAGTATCTCTACTGTTACCTCCCTACATGTTACCTCCCTATCTGTTAGTACCTCTACTGTTACCTGTTAGTATGTCTACTGTTACCTGTTAGTATCTCTACTGTTACCTGTTAGTATCTCTACTGTTACCTGTTAGTATCTCTACTGTTACATCCCTATCTGTTAGTATCTTTACTGTTACCTCCCTTTCTGTTAGTATCTCTACTGTTACCTGTTAGTATCTCTACTATTACCTGTTAGTATCTCTACTGTTACCTGTTAGTATCTCTACTGTTACCTGTTAGTATCTCTACTGTTACCTCCCTACCTGTTAGTATCTCTACTGTTACCTGTTAGTATCTCTACTGTTACCTCCCTACCTGTTAGTATCTCTACTGTTACCTGTTAGTATCTCTACTGTTACCTCCCTACCTGTTAGTATCTCTACTTTTACCTCCCTATCTGTTACTGTTATTTCACTATCTGTTAGTATCTCTACTGTCACCTGTTAGTATCTCTACTGCTACCTGTTAGTATCTCTACTGTTACCTCCCTACCTGTTACCCCCTACCTGTTAGTATCTCTACTGTGACCTCCCTACCTGTTAGTATCTCTACTGTTACCTCCCTATCTGTTAGTATCTATACTGTTACCTGTTAGTATCTCTACTTTTACCTCCCTACCTGTTACCTCCCTATCTGTTAGTACCTCTACTGTTACCTGTTAGTATCTCTACAGTTACCTGTTAGTATCTCTACTGTTACCTGTTAGTATCTCTACTGTTACATCCCTATCTGTTAGTATCTCTACTGTTACCTCCCTTTCTGTTAGTATCTCTACTGTTACCTGTTAGTATCTCTACTGTTACCTGTTAGTATCTCTACTGTTACCTCCCTATCTGTTAGTATCTCTACTGTTACCTCCCTACCTGTTAGTATCTCTACTTTTACCTCCCTATCTGTTACTGTTATTTCACTATCTGTTAGTATCTCTACTGTCACCTGTTAGTATCTCTACTGCTACCTGTTAGTATCTCTACTGTTACCTCCCTATCTGTTAGTATCTCTACTGTTACCTGTTAGTATCTCTACTGTTACCTCCCTATCTGTTAGTATCTCTACTGTTACCTGTTAGTATCTCTACTTTTACCTCCCTATCTGTTAGTATCTCTACTGTTACCTCCCCACCTGTTAGTATCTCTACTTTTACCTCCCTATCTGTTACTGTTATTTCACTATCTGTTAGTATCTCTACTGTCACCTGTTAGTATCTCTACTGCTACCTGTTAGTATCTCTACTGTTACCTCCCTACCTGTTACCCCCTACCTGTTAGTATCTCTACTGTGACCTCCCTACCTGTTAGTATCTCTACTGTTACCTCCCTATCTGTTAGTATCTCTACTGTTACCTGTTAGTATCTCTACTGTTACCTCCCTATCTGTTAGTATCTCTACTGTTACCTCCCTACCTGTTAGTATCTCTACTTTTACCTCCCTATCTGTTAGTATCTCTACTGTTACCTCCCTACCTGTTAGTATCTCTACTGTTACCTGTTAGTATCTCTACTGTTACCTCCCTATCTGTTAGTATCTCTACTGTTACCTGTTAGTATCTCTACTGTTACCTCCCTACCTGTTACCTCCCTATCTGTTAGTATCTCTACTGTTACCTGTTAGTATCTCTACAGTTACCTGTTAGTATCTCTACTGTTACCTGTTAGTATCTCTACTGTTACTTCCCTTTCTGTTAGTATCTCTACTGTTACCTGTTAGTATATCTACTGTTACCTTTTAGTATCTCTACTGTTACCTGTTAGTATCTCTACTGTTACCTCCCTACATGTTACCTCCCTATCTGTTAGTACCTCTACTGTTACCTGTTAGTATGTCTACTGTTACCTGTTAGTATCTCTACTGTTACCTGTTAGTATCTCTACTGTTACCTGTTAGTATCTCTACTGTTACATCCCTATCTGTTAGTATCTTTACTGTTACCTCCCTTTCTGTTAGTATCTCTACTGTTACCTGTTAGTATCTCTACTATTACCTGTTAGTATCTCTACTGTTACCTGTTAGTATCTCTACTGTTACCCCCCTACCTGTTAGTATCTCTACTGTTACCTGTTAGTATCTCTACTGTTACCTCCCTACCTGTTAGTATCTCTACTGTTACCTGTTAGTATCTCTACTGTTACCTGTTAGTATCTCTACTGTTACCTCCCTATCTGTTAGTATCTCTACTGTTACCTCCCTACCTGTTAGTATCTCTACTGTTACCTGTTAGTATCTCTACTATTACCTCCCTATCTGTTACTGTTATTTCACTATCTGTTAGTATCTCTACTGTCACCTGTTAGTATCTCTACTGTTACCTGTTACTATCTCTACTGTTACCTCCCTACCTGTTACCCCTTACCTGTTAGTATCTCTACTGTTACCTCCCTACCTGTTAGTATCTCTACTGTTACCTCCCTATGTGTTAGTATCTCTACTGTTACCTGTTAGTATCTCTACTGTTACCTGCCTATCTGTTAGTATCTCTACTGTTACCTGTTAGTATCTCTACTGTTACCTGTTAGTATCTCTACTGTTACCTCCCTACCTGTTACCTCCCTATCTGTTAGTACCTCTACTGTTACCTGTTAGTATCTCTACTGTTACCTCTTAGTATCTCTACTGTTACCTTTTAGTATCTCTACTGTTACCTGTTAGTATCTCTACTGTTACATCCCTATCTGTTAGTATATCTACTGTTACCTCCCTTTCTGTTAGTATCTCTACTGTTACCTGCTGGTATCTCTACTGTTACCTGTTAGTATCTCTACTGTTACATCCCTATCTGTTAGTATCTCTACTGTTACCTCCCTTTCTGTTAGTATCTCTACTGTTACCTGTTAGTATCTCTACTGTTACCTGTTAGTATCTCTACTGTTACCTCCCTATCTGTTAGTATCTCTACTGTTACCTCCCTATCTGTTACTGTTATTTCACTATCTGTTAGTATCTCTACTGTCACTGTTAGTATCTCTACTGTTACCTCCCTACCTGTTAGTATCTCTACTGTTACCTGTTAGTATCTCTACTGTTACCTGTTAGTATCTCTACTGTTACCTCCCTACCTGTTAGTATCTCTACTGTTACCTGTTAGTATCTCTACTGTTACCTGTTAGTATCTCTACTGTTACCTCCCTATCTGTTAGTATCTCTACTGTTACCTCCCTACCTGTTAGTATCTCTACTGTTACCTGTTAGTATCTCTACTATTACCTCCATATCTGTTACTGTTATTTCCCGATCTGTTAGTATCTCTACTGTCACCTGTTAGTATCTCTACTGCTACCTGTTAGTATCTCTACTGTTACCTCCCTACCTGTTACCCCCTACCTGTTAGTATCTCTACTGTGACCTCCTTACCTGTTAGTATCTCTACCGTTACCTCCCTATCTGTTAGTATCTCTACTGTTACCTGTTATTATCTCTACTGTTACCACCCTATCTGTTAGTATTTCTACTGTTACCTCCCTACCTGTTAGTATCTCTACTTTTACCTCCCTATCTGTTAGTATCTCTACTGTTACCTCCCTACCTGTTAGTATCTCTACTGTTACCTGTTAGTATCTCTACTGTTACCTCCCTATCTGTTAGTATCTCTACTGTTACCTGTTAGTATCTCTACTGTTACCTCCCTACCTGTTACCTCCCTATCTGTGAGTACCTCTACTGTTACCTGTTAGTATCTCTACTGTTACCTCCCTATCTGTTAGTATCTCTACTGTTACCTGTTAGTATCTCTACTTTTACCTCCCTATCTGTTAGTATCTCCACTGTTACCTCCCTACCTGTTAGTATCTCTACTTTTACCTCCCTATCTGTTACTGTTATTTCACTATCTGTTAGTTTCTCTACTGTCACCTGTTAGTATCTCTACTGCTACCTGTTAGTATCTCTACTGTTACCTCCCTACCTGTTACCCCCTACCTGTTAGTATCTTTACTGTGACCTCCTTACCTGTTAGTATCTCTACTGTTACCTCCCTATCTGTTAGTATCTCTACTGTTACCTGTTATTATCTCTACTGTTACCTCCCTATCTGTTAGTATCTCTACTGTTACCTCCCTACCTGTTAGTATCTCTACTTTTACCTCCCTATCTGTTAGTATCTCTACTGTTACCTCCCTACCTGTTAGTATCTCTACTGTTACCTGTTAGTATCTCTACTGTTACCTCCCTATCTGTTAGTATCTCTACTGTTACCTGTTAGTATCTCTACTGTTACCTCCCTACCTGTTACCTCCCTATCTGTGAGTACCTCTACTGTTACCTGTTAGTATCTCTACTGTTACCTCCCTATCTGTTAGTATCTCTACTGTTACCTGTTAGTATCTCTACTTTTACCTCCCTATCTGTTAGTATCTCCACTGTTACCTCCCTACCTGTTAGTATCTCTACTTTTACCTCCCTATCTGTTACTGTTATTTCACTATCTGTTAGTTTCTCTACTGTCACCTGTTAGTATCTCTACTGCTACCTGTTAGTATCTCTACTGTTACCTCCCTACCTGTTACCCCCTACCTGTTAGTATCTTTACTGTGACCTCCTTACCTGTTAGTATCTCTACTGTTACCTCCCTATCTGTTAGTATCTCTACTGTTACCTGTTATTATCTCTACTGTTACCTCCCTATCTGTTAGTATCTCTACTGTTACCTCCCTACCTGTTAGTATCTCTACTTTTACCTCCCTATCTGTTAGTATCTCTACTGTTACCTCCCTACCTGTTAGTATCTCTACTGTTACCTGTTAGTATCTCTACTGTTACCTCCCTATCTGTTAGTATCTCTACTGTTACCTGTTAGTATCTCTACTGTTACCTCCCTACCTGTTACCTCCCTATCTGTGAGTACCTCTACTGTTACCTGTTAGTATCTCTACAGTTACCTGTTAGTATCTCTACTGTTACCTGTTAGTATCTCTACTGTTACCTGTTAGTATCTCTACTGTTACATCCCTATCTGTTAGTATCTCTACTGTTACCTCCCTTTCTGTTAGTATCTCTACTGTTACCTGTTAGTATCTCTACTGTTACCTTTTAGTATCTCTACTGTTACCTGTTAGTATCTCTACTGTTACCTCCCTACATGTTACCTCCCTATCTGTTAGTACCTCTACTGTTACCTGTTAGTATCTCTACTGTTACCTGTTAGTATCTCTACTGTTACCTGTTAGTATCTCTACTGTTACCTGTTAGTATCTCTACTGTTACATCCCTATCTGTTAGTATCTTTACTGTTACCTCCCTTTCTGTTAGTATCTCTACTGTTACCTGTTAGTATCTCTACTGTTACCTTTTAGTATCTCTACTGTTACCTGTTAGTATCTCTACTGTTACCTCCCTACATGTTACCTCCCTATCTGTTAGTACCTCTACTGTTACCTGTTAGTATCTCTACTGTTACCTGTTAGTATCTCTACTGTTACCTGTTAGTATCTCTACTGTTACCTGTTAGTATCTCTACTGTTACATCCCTATCTGTTAGTATCTTTACTGTTACCTCCCTTTCTGTTAGTATCTCTACTGTTACCTGTTAGTATCTCTACTGTTACCTGTTAGTATCTCTACTGTTACCTGTTAGTATCTCTACTGTTACCTCCCTACCTGTTAGTATCTCTACTGTTACCTCCCTTTCTGTTAGTATCTCTACTGTTACCTGTTAGTATCTCTACTGTTACCTGTTAGTATCTCTACTGTTACCTGTTAGTATCTCTACTGTTAACTCCCTATCTGTTAGTATCTCTACTGTTACCTCCCTTTCTGTTAGTATCTCTACTGTTACCTGTTAGTATCTCTACTGTTACCTGTTAGTATCTCTACTGTTACCTGTTAGTATCTCTACTGTTACCTCCCTATCTGTTAGTATCTCTACTGTTGCCTCCCTACCTGTTAGTATCTCTACTGTTACCTGTTAGTATCTCTACTGTTACCTCCCTTCCTGTTAGTATCTCTACTGTTACCTGTTAGTATCTCTACTGTTACCTCCCTACCTGTTAGTATCTCTACTGTTACCTCCCTATCTGTTAGTATCTCTACTGTTACCTGTTAGTATCTCTACTATTACCTCCTTTCCTGTTAGTATCTCTACTGTTACCTCCCTATCTGTTAGTATCTCTACTGTTACCTCCCTACCTGTTAGTATCTCTACTGTTACCTGTTAGTATCTCTACTGTTACCTCCCTTCCTGTTAGTATCTCTACTGTTACCTGTTAGTATCTCTACTGTTACCTCCCTACCTGTTAGTATCTCTACTGTTACCTCCCTATCTGTTAGTATCTCTACTGTTACCTGTTAGTATCTCTACTATTACCTCCTTTCCTGTTAGTATCTCTACTGTTACCTCCCTATCTGTTAGTATCTCTACTGTTACCTCCCTACCTGTTAGTATCTCTACTGTTACCTGTTAGTATCTCTACTGTTACCTCCCTTCCTGTTAGTATCTCTACTGTTACCTGTTAGTATCTCTACTGTTACCTCCCTACCTGTTAGTATCTCTACTGTTACCTCCCTATCTGTTAGTATCTCTACTGATACCTGTTAGTATCTCTACTATTACCTCCTTTCCTGTTAGTATCTCTACTGTTACCTCTCTTCCTGTTAGTATCTCTGATAAGTTTCTTAAGTGCACTGTGATTATATTATGCACGATATCCTCCCACCAGGATTATTGTAGGGATTACAGATTATACGCAGAAAGCAGAGGGTTTGGAGTGGATTTAATTTAATTTTCACCAATGCTTTATGGCAGCAGAGCAGGGACATACGGAGCATTGTAGAGAGGAGAGCCCATTTCCGCTCCACACCAGTTGTCATGTGTCCATGACAAGATTTGGCCTTTCATGAAGGATTCATAGCAATGGGAAGTTTAATCAGTTTGAGAGAGAGAGAGAGAGAGAGAGAGAGAGAGCGAGAGAGAGAGAGAGAGAGAGAGAGAGAGAGAGAGAAAACTATGCTTGTTTCCATTCTGTTATTCTAATTTGGTGAAAATGCTACAGGTGTTTATGTAGATATTACAGTAATGCACAAATGTTATTACTGTTTATTCAAACTATGACACATATGAAAGTATTGGAATTAAAGAGGCAGAATCCTGCTCAGACTACGTTCCTAAGGTACCAACTGTTTATTTTAGATTAAACAATTATCAAGCCTAATTAACATTGTAGAGATCTAATTATTATCGCAATAATGAAATATTCCTTGATCAACGCTCCAGATCCACTGATAAGATAATATTAATTGTATTAGTTACCTGTGGGACCTATTTCTATCATTTACTGGACTTTTCTCCGACTCCACCATGGCCCTTTATTCACCTGGGGAACGAGAGGAGGTCTGTGTCCCAAAAAAATACCTTAATCCCTTTGTAGTGCATTTATTTTGACCAGGGCTGATAGTAGGGAACAGGATGCCATTTGGGACGCAAGACTATGAGATAGTAATGTGTTAATTAGTATGATGAATGTTTCAGTGTTTTCTTTCGATTTGTCTTAATTTTCCAAATTAGTTGGGAAATGTCTGCTGCACATTTGTTATCTTAGATGTTATTTACAAAGTGAAAATGAAAACCAAAACATACACGTTTCTGTTTCAGATGGCATGGGTCCACCGTTGAAATGTCCTGATAGTCAATGTGATGTTCTGTTGGTTATTTTACAATATTAGATATTGTGTTCCTTCCCAGCAAGCGTTCTTCCAAATCAGATCATTCTGCTCGAGGGCGGAAATAAAATTCAACCTCTCTACATTCCACTTCCATGAAAAATAATCATTGTTCTTTTATGTGTTGTGGTTGCTCAGGTAACACTAGTTAAGAGGAGGAGCCAGCGTGCGGAATGACGCCTGTTTGACTTTATAGAATAGGAAATTGGAAAACACAGAGTTCAAATAAATAAAACTAAGATCATGTAAAAGAAAAGATAACCATCACCTCATAAGAGACAGTCAAATAGCAGTGTGGTAACCACCACAATGTCAGTAAATAAATGCCACTGGTGTATACATTCACAGCATCTGATAGACAACCACTCTCTCTGATTTGAGCCAGCATGCTTTAGAGAGATCAAAGCCTCCACAGCAATCACTATTATACCAACCTCACAGGCAAAGGATTGAGAATGTTGTCAACAGTTGTTCCAGCCATCCAACCAATGTCATTAGCCAGTCAATGTCATTACCCAGTCAATGTTATTACCCAGTCAATGTCATTACCCAGTCAATGTCATTACCCAGTCAATATCATTACCCAGTCAATGTCATTACCCAGTCTATACTTATAATGGTCTCTTGCTCTCTGGGCCTGTAATGGTCTCTCTCTCTCTCTCTCTCTCTCTCTCTCTCTCTCTCTCTCTCTCTCTCTCTCTCTCTCTCTCTTTCTCTCTCTCTCTCTTTCTCTCTCTCGGTCTCTCTCTATGGACATATAATTCTCTCTCTCTATCTCTTTCTATGGACTTATAATGGTTTCTCTCTCTCTTTCTCTATGGATGTAAAATGGTCTCTCTCTCTATGGACCTATGATGGTCTCTCTATGGACGCATAATGGTCTCTCTCTATGGACGTATAATTCTCTCTCTCTCTCTCTCTCTCTCTCTATGGACTTATAATGGTCTCTCTCTCTATGGATGTATAATTGTCTCTCCCTCTATGGACATATAATTGTCTCTCTCTCTATGGACGTATAATGGTTTCTGTCCCTCTATGGATGTATAATTGTCTCTCTCTCTATGGACGTATAATGGTTTCTCTCTCTCTTAAGGATCCGCCCCTTTTTTTCAATTTTCAACTAAAATGACATACCTAAATCTAACTGCCTGTAGCTCAGGACCTGAAGCAAGGATATGCATATTCTTGATACCATTTGAAAAGAAACACTTTGAAGTTTGTGGAAATGTGAAATGAATGTAGGAGAATATAACAAATTATATCTGGTAAAAGATAATACAAAGAAAAAAAACATTTTGTATTTTTTTTGTACCATCATCTTTGAAATGCAAGAGAAAGGCCATAATGTATTATTCCAGCCCAGAAGACATTTGGATTTTGGCCACTAGATGGCAGCAGTGTATGTGCAATGTTTTAGACTGATCCAATGAACCATTGCATTTCTGTTAAAAATGTTGTATCAAGACTGCCCAAATGTGCCTAATTGGTTTATTAATAACTTTTCAAGTTCATAATTGTGCACTCTCCTCAAACAATAGCATGGTATTATTTCACTGTAATAGCTACTGTAAATTGGACAGTGCTGTTAGATTAACAAGAATTTAAGATTTCTGCCAATATCTGTAACGTGGTGCGTACTGGCGGCAGAGAAGTCAGTCACAGGAGAGCGAAAACTGATTTACAACGGTGTCGATTAATAAACATAAAAAACAGAACAATCAATGAATGGGTCAAACAAAACCCGGTATCCACCAGCATAACGTGCACAAGCACTTACAATAAACAATTCCGGACAAGGACATAGGGGGAACAGAGGGTTAAATACACAACATGTAATTGATGGAATAGAAAGAAATAGAATAGAAATTGGGGGTGTCTTGCTAATTGCCTATAATTTCCACCTGTTGTCTATTCCATTTGCACAACAGCATGTGAAATGTATTGTCAATCAGTGTTGCTTCCTAAGTGGACAGTTTGATTTCACTGAAGTGTGATTGACTTGGAGTTACATTGTGTTGTTTAAGTGTTCCCTTTATTTTTTTGAGCAGTATATATATAATAGTTTTTTCATGTCATTACCCAGTCTATATATATAATAGTTTGTTAACGTCATTACCCAGTCTATACATATAGACCGATTTGTTAACGTCATTACCCAGTCTATATATATATATAATAGTTTGTTCATGTCATTACCCAGTCTATATATATATATATATATATATATATATAAAACATTTTGTTAACGTCATTACCCAGTCTATATACATAGAACAGTTTGTTAAAGTCATTTCCCAGTCTATATAAAAACAGTTTGTTAACGTCATTACCCGGTCTATATATATAACAATTTGTTAATGTCATTACCTAGTCTATATATAGAACATTTGTTGGTTACAAAGACAAAGGATAATATTCCTACCATGAGAACAGAGTGTCTCAGTACAGAGAGAGAACAGAGAGAACAGAGAGTACAGAGAGAACAGAGAGAACAGAGAGAACAGAGTCAGGGATATCTTTCCTTTCATCAAAAGAAAGGCACTATGCACCTTAATAGCTGACTAGAGATTACATGAAGTCCTGAACCACTCTGCTGTGTTTGCTTCCCAAATGGAACCCTATTCCATACAAAGTGCACTACATTTTACCAGAGCCCTATGCAGCCTGAGCCCTATGGGCCCTGGTCAAAAGTAGTGCACTATTTAGGGAACATGGTGCCATTTATGAAGCAGCCTGTTTCTACTTACCAGGCGGAGGCAATTTTCCCCTGCTCATCTCTTCTCCCCGGTTCTGTCCCTGTCAGGTCTTGGGGAGAGCTAAGATAACACCCAGCTATTACAGACAGTAAAATGATATTTGTTTCTAGTGGCAGGATAATGATGTTGCTGAGGCAGCCAGGGTAGATATATTCTAGAGAATTGCCTAATAGCGCGGCCGGGGGATGAAATTGTTTTGATAAAATGTAATAGGACATTTAAAATGGGAAATCTGCAGTTTTTACATCCATTTTTTGACATATAAATGAATGATATGTATCCACTGACGTGCCCTATCAGAACCAAAAACATACAGTACCAGTCAAAACTTTGGACACACCTTCTCATTACAGGGTTTTTCTTAATTATTTTATACTATTTTCTACATTGCAGAATAATAGTGAAGACATCAAAACTATGAAATAACACATATGGAATCATGTAGTAATCAAAAAAGTATTAAACAAATCAAAATATATTTTATATTTGAGATTCTTCAAATTAGCCACCCTTTGCCTTGATAACAGCTTTGCACACTCTTGGCATTCTCTTAACCAGCTTCATGAGGTAGTCACCTGGAATGCATTTCAATTAACAGGTGTGCCTTGTTAAACGTTAATTTGTGCCATTCAGTTATGTTGTGACAAGGTAAGGGTGGTAAACAGAAGATAGCCCTATTTGGTTAAAGACCAAGTCCACATTATGGCAAGAACAGCTCAAATAAGCAAAGAGAAACATGAAAGTCAGTCAATCCGGAAAATTTCAAGAACTTTTAAAGTTTCTTCAAGTGCAGTTGCAAAAAACATCAAGTGATATTATGAAACTGGCTCTCATGAGGACCGCCACAGGAAAGGAAGACTCAGAGTTACCTCTGCTGCAGAAGATAAGTTCCTTAGAGTTACCAGCCTCAGAAATTGCAGCCCAAATAAAATGTTGAAGTAACAGACACATCTCATCATCAACTGCTCAGAGGAGCCTGCGTGAATCAGGCCTTCATGGTCGAATTGCTGCAAAGAATACACTGCTAAAATATACCAATTAGAAGAAAAGACTTGTTTGGGAAAAGAAACACGCGCAATTGACATTAGACCGGTGGAAATCTGTCCTTTGGTCTGATGAGTCTGATGATGTCTTTAGAGAGAGTAGAGTAGGTGAATGGATGATCGTGGCATGTGTGGTTCCCACTGGGAAGCATGGAAGAGGAGGTGTGATGGTGTGGGGGTGCTTTGCTGGTGACACACTGTGATTCATTTAGAATTCAAGGAACACATAACCAGCATGGCTACCACAACATTCTGCAGCGACATGTCATCGCATCTGGTTTTGGACTATCATTTGTTATTCAATAACCCAACACACCTCCAGGCTGTGTAAGGGCTATTTGTCCAAGAAGGAGAGTGATGGAGTGCTGCATCAGATGACCTGGCCTCCACAATCACCCGACCTCAACCCAATTGAGATGGTTTGGGATGAGTCTGACCGCAGAGTGAAGGAAAAGCAGCCAACAATTGCTCAGCATATGTGGGAACTCCTTCAAGATTGTTGGAAAGCATTGTTATTTATTTTTTACATTTTATTTCACCTTTATTTAACCAGTTAGGCTAGTTGAGAACAAGTTCTCATTTGCAACTGCGACCTGGCCAAGATAATGCAAAGCAGTTTGACACATACAACAACACAGAGTTACACATGGAATAAACAAACGTACAATCAATAATACAGTAGAAAAATCTATATACAGCATGTGCAAATGAGGTAGGATAAGAGAGGTAAGGCAATAAATAGGCCATGGTGGCAAAGTAATTACAATATAGACACTGGAATGGTAGGATGTGCAGAAGATGAATGTGCAAGCATTCCAGGTGAAACTGGTTGAGAGAATGCCAAGAGTGTGCAAAGCTGTCATCAAGGCAAAGGGTGTCTACTATGAAGAATCTCAAATCTAAAATGTATTTTGATTTGTTTAAAAAAAATGTGGTTACTACATGATTTCATACAGTATGTGTTATTTCATAGTTTTGTTGTCTTCACTATTATTCTACGATGTAGTAAATAGTACCGTATGACTCTAAGGACTTATAAACGTCTCTCTGTGTGGTTGTATAATGGTCTCTCTCTCTCTCTCTCTCTCTCTCTCTCTCTCTCTCTCTCTCTCTCTCTCTCTCTCTCTCGCTCTCTCTCTCTCTCTCTCTCTCTCTCTCTCTCTCTCTCTCTCTCTCTATATATATATATATATATATATATGGACTTAAAAGGGTCTCTCTTTCTATGGACTTATAATGGTCTCTCTCTCTCTCTCTCTCTCTCTCTCTCTCTCTCTCTCTCTCTATGGATGTATAATGGTCTCTCTCTCTATGGTCTTATAATGGTCTCTCTCTCTCTCTCTCTCTCTCTATGGACTTATAATGGTCTCTCTCTATAGGCTTGTGATGGTGTCTCTCTCTAAATGCTTGTAATGGTCTCTCTCTCTCTCTCTCTGGGCTTATAATGGTCAGTAAATTGTGTTGTTAATGCAGGTCACATAGACTACTGTCATACGTTACATTGTAACTACTGTATACAGCAATAACATATTCTTAATACGTCAGACAATGTATCATTATTGTAAGTAACAAAACGAGGGTTACAATCTGAATTGAAGTTATTGGCGCCCCAAATACCAACTTATTCCCTATATAGTGCACTACTTTTGACCAGAGCCCTATGGGGCACGACATCACTTTATCTTCCCCCAGTAAGTGATATCTTTCCCCCAGTGAGTGATATCTTTCCCCCAGTGAGTGATATATTTCCCCCAGTGAGTGATATCTCTCCCCCAGTGAGTGGTATCTTTCCCCCAGTAAGTGACATATTTCCCCCAGTGAGTGATATCTCTCCCCTACTGAGTGATATCTTTCCCCTAGTGAGTGATATCTTTCCCCCAGTGAGTGATATCTTTCCCCCAGTGAGTGATATCTTTCCCCTGGTGAGTGATGTCTTTCCCCCAGTGAGTGATATCTTTCCCCTAGTGAGTGATATCTTTCCCTTAGTGAGTGATATCTTCCCCCAGTGAGTGATATCTTTCCCCTAGTGAGTGATATCTTTCCCCCAGTGAGTGACATCTTTCCCCCAATGAGTGATAGCTTTCCCCTAGTGAGTGATATCTTTCCCCCAGTGAGTGATATCTTTCCCCTAGTGAGTGACATCTTACCCCACTGAGTGATATCTTTCCCCTAGTGAGTGATATCTTTCCACCTGTGAGTGATACCTTTCCCCCTGTGAGTGATACCTTTCCCCGAGTGATATATTTCCCCCAGTGAGTGATACCTTTCCCCGAGTGATATATTTCCCCCAGTGAGTGGTACCTTTCCTCAGTGAGTGATATCTTTGCACAGTGAGTGATACCTTGCACCAGTGAGTGATATATTTCCCTCCTTCTCTTCACCCCCTTTCTATATTTATTAATTCCTATGAAGTCATATTTTGGGGCTTTGGAGTAGAGCCTACGCTCCAACTCCCCTGTTTAAATCTCATCAACACCTTCTCCCCTCTCCCTCTCCCTCTCTGTCTCTCTCTCTCCCTCTCTCTCTCTCCCCCTCTCTCTTACTCTTCCCCTCTCCCTCTCTCTCGCTCTCTGTCCCCCTCTCTCTCTCTTCCCCTCTCCCTCTCTCGCTCTCTCTCTCTCTCGCTCTCTCTCTCTCGCTCTCTCTCGCTCTCTCTCGCTCTCTCTCATTCTCTCTCGCTCTCTCTCGCTCTCTCTCTCATTGATCAGGTTAAATAAGATGTTCCAAGCACTGACCATGCAACCCAGCCAGACTCATATCTCTAGTGGTAGCATGTCATTGTCAGTCCCTTTATGTGTTGCCTCCTCCTTAATGCATGTCCTGAATATTGTGTTCAGACAGACTGACACAATAAATGCATGCAGGGCATTCTATAGATAGATGTAAACTGTAGATAGATGTAAACTATAGATAGACATATGTACCCTATAGATAGATGTACTCTATAGATAGATGTAAACTATAGATAGATGTACTCTATAGATAGATGTACTCTATAGATAGATGTAAACTATAGGTAGATGTACCCTATAGATAGATATATCTACCCTATAGATAGATGTACTCTATAGATAGATGTAAACTATAGATAGATGTACTCTATAGATAGATGTAAACTATAGATATATGTACTCTATAGATAGATATATCTACCCTATAGATAGATGTACTCTATAGATAGATGTACTCTATAGATAGATGTAAACTATAGATAGATGTACTCTATAGATAGATATATCTACCCTATAGATAGATGTACTCTATAGAGAGATGTAAACTATAGATAGATGTACTCTATAGATAGATGTACTCTATAGATATATGTATTCTATAGTGTTGTGGAAATATTGAATCAAATATTTTTCAGATACCGGAGCTTGTGAATTCAAATATACTTTATTACAGAAAGTAACAAAGCCGAGCAATTCCATGGAAGAACTGCCCTTCTTGTTCAGAACATCAGTATTTATACATTTCCACCAGACATGTTCCCTCCTACCTATGTAGATGATTAACTCCCCTTGGCCATGCGTCACCATTACCTTTATGACTTAATTCTGGCTTGTGTACGCCCACATCTGGCTCAGGTTAGATTATATTGGTGGTGCAACCACAGGTCCACTATAAAACATAATACATTTATTACATATATATGTACCCATTATAAGTACATTTCCAATATATTTTAATGAACACAACCATGTCTTCCCACTACAGCTTGTGGCCCCTGTATTGATTGGTAAAAATGCATAGTCACTGTCCCACACCAGTTCAGGTCTGTGTCACCTGGAAAAGAATAACCCATGTACCCTGTGGTTGCCTTGACTAGATTCTATGTGGCTCCAAACAGTCTGGTCTTTGTTGGCTCAATTTAGCTTATTCACATTGTCGTGTCTTTGGCTATGCCGGATTAAGTGATATGACTTGCTAACTTGTAAAATGATTTCTCTGTAATTAATATTACCTGATTAAGCTAATCATGTAAATGTAATTAACTAGAAAGTCGGGGCACCACGGAAGAACGTTTATAGAGCTGTTATCTTCCGAATAAACTCTTAAAATACTTTGTAATATTTTACATCGATAGCAGTCAATATTAACCCTTGTTTTATTTTCAGTCTCATAATGAAAGTTGTAAGTTCTTGGCTATCTTCACGAACCCTGGCTAACAAGTTGAATCAGCAATACAAAATTGGGTTTAATTATTTATTTACTAAATACCTAACTAATCACACAGAATTACAAATACACAGAATACAAATGATGTCATACAGAAAACGTCCCGGTAGACGGAACAGATATGACGGCTGGTTACACAAAGGAAAGGGGGTTGGGCTTGAATGAAAGAGCGGGAAGATTTAGGAACAGAGAAACAGCAGCTATGCTATCGTAAATACATTATCTTATGCATTCTAAATTACCGCCCATTTGGAAAAGGAAAATGCAATAAATATTTACTCTGAGCTGCGCTTCGGTAGATTGGTCGTAGATGCTGGCCGGGTTGGCCAACAGATCTCCCTGTTTTTGGAAGAATGTCAATGGTGGTCGATTGGATACGTGGTGGTATCTTCGTCTGGTTGTTAGACTGGATCCGTCGTCCGTCCTTTCCTAGCCCACGTTACAGCGGCCGCTGCTAACTCAACGGCAAGGAAGTAGCACTTCTGTAGTGAATAAGCTCAAAGTTCATACCAGTTCATACCATAGCTCACGCCGAGGTTGGCTTAGTTGACTTGACATGTGTGTCCTTCTAACGTAGAGGCTGCAGACCTCCAGTACTGGAACTACTTGGTTATCTTTTCGTCAAAGGATTATATAGTGGAGAGGGGGAGGGAGGTGTTTCATCGTTTATAACCCCTGTCTCTTCACAGGGTTGGGTTACTGATCGAGCAGGGTACTTTCCTTATGAAAACCCAAATCTCTCATTCGGAAGCTAAAATTACATTTAATCTCCTAACAAACATTTTCAATATCAAACATTTCAATTGCATAACAATTCCATGTGACTCTGATAACTAGAGGGTGTATACTTTCTCAGATACAGTTTATGTCGTCCTGTCATCAGTCATAATGTCTCAGATGACAACCGAACTGACATACATACTCATTACGTTCCCAAGCATATTTCCAACTGGTTTTATTAACAAAATATGTGGTACCTTTCCACATTTGTTTGATGTTCCCAGACTCTCTATATTTAACAGGACAGCAGTCTTTCAGTAGGGTCAGTAAGAGAGGGGAAGGGGGAAAGGTATTTATGGGGGGGGGTCATAAACCTTACCCACAGGCCAACGTCATGACAGTCCCCCCATGTTGGGTTCAATCTTGCGATTAAACTGCATGTTGTAAACCAATCATAAAAATGAACGTGGGTTGTCCTGGTTGTGGATCATCGTTGTGGTCCCCATCTGGCGGTCGACCTGGGTAGGGTGTCTGCAAATGAAGAAGTCCGATCCAAGGCTGGGCAGCAGATGTCCAGTGTGTGGTTGCTATTGCAGTCCCCCCTCTGGTGGTCGACCCGGGTAGGGTCTCTGCAAATGAAGATGTCCGTTCCATGACTCTCTATATTTAACAGGACAGCAGTCCTTCAGTAGGGTCAGTAAGAGAGGGGAAGGGGGAAAGGTATTTATGGGGGGGGTCATAAACCTTACCCACAGGCCAACGTCATGACAACATATACACCACTTAGTTTTGTTTCTTTATGTCTAATGTTTACATCTATGTTGGACCACTCCTGCACTTAGTCTTATACTGCTTCTTCTTCCTACTTCCAAAGGAAATAGTATGGGCACTGGAAAATTACTAGGCGACCGGAGACTTTCCAACAGGGGGTACTGGAAAATGACCAAAGAGCTGGATTTTTCTCCCACAATAGATGTAAACTATAGAGAGATGTACTCTATACATATATGTACTCTATAGATAGATGTAAACTATAGATAGATGTAAACTATAGATAGATGTAAACTATAGATAGATGTAAGCTATAGATATATATAAACTATTGATATTGTCACACGTCTCTTCGTCTTCTGACGATATTGCGAAATCGTCGTCTGAAAAGGTAGACCAAAACGCAGCAGGCTTGCGGTTGTTCATTTTGAACATTTAATTAAATCAAAACGAACACAAAAACAACAAACAAGAGAACGAACGATCTACTGACAGTCTGCAAGGCACAAGGCTAACACAGAACAATCTCCCACAAATAACAAACACAAACACACCCTAATATATGGGACTCTCAGTCAAAGGCAAATAGACAACACCTGCCTTCAACTGAGAGTCCCAACCCCAATTAACCAAACATAGAAACAGACATACTAGACTAAACATAGAATACATGAAAACCAAACAGTGCCCAAAAACCCCGGAATACTTCAATCAAATGCCCCTTCAACAAACACCACCCCGAACCACATAAAACGAATACCCTCTGCCACGTCCTGACCAAACTACAATACCAATTAACCTTATACTGGCCAGGACGTGACAGTACCCCCCCCCCCCCCTTAAAGGTGCTAACCCCGGAAGCACCTTAACAAAAATAACCCCAAGCAACACCAAAAAAAGAAAAATTCCCCCTACTAAAGGGAGGGAAGGGAGAGTGGCTGCCGTCAACGACGGCACTGTGCTACACCCCCCCTCCCCAACCCACCTATCTCTGGAGGTGGCTCCGGCTCTGGCCGTTCCAGGCTGTCGGGGCAGTCTGGCAGCTCGGGACAGTCTGGCAGCTCGGGACAGTCTGGGCAGTCTGGCAGCTCGGGACAGTCTGGGCAGTCTGGCAGCTCGGGACAGTCTGGCAGCTCGGGACAGTCTGGCAGCTCGGGACAGTCTGGCAGCTCGGGACAGTCTGGCAGCTCGGGACAGTCTGGGCAGTCTGGCCGCTCGGGACAGTCTGGGCAGTCTGGCCGCTCGGGGCAGTTCAGGGCAGTCTGGCCGCTCGGGGCAGTTCAGGGCAGTCTGGCCGCTCGGGGCAGTTCAGGGCAGTCTGGCCACTCCGGCAGTTCAGGGCAGTCTGGCCACTCCGGCAGTTCAGGGCAGTCTGGCCACTCCGGCAGTTCAGGGCAGTCTGGCCACTCCGGCAGTTCAGGGCAGTCTGGCCACTCCGGCAGTTCAGGGCAGTCTGGCCACTCCGGCAGCTCCGACGACTGTTGACTGGCGGGCAGCTCCGACGACTGTTGACTGGCGGGCAGCTCTGACGACTGTTGACTGGCGTGGCTGGGTTTACGCACTTGAAGGCTAGTGCGGGGAGCGGGAACAGGACGAGTCGGACTGGGTTGACGCACTTCCGGGTCCGCACGAGAGACAGGAGCTGGAAACCCAGGGCTATGGAGGCGCACAGTCGGTCTTGATCTTACCTCCTGCACAACCCGTCTTGGCTGGATGGAACTAGTAGCCCTGTACGAGCGGGGTGCTTGTACAGGGCAGACTGGGCTGTGCAGGGGCCTGATGGTAGCCGTGCATAGAGCGGGAGTTGGGTAGCCTGGTCCTCGGAGGCGTACCGGCGACCAGATGCGCTGCGCAGGCATCCTCCTACCAGGCTGGATGCCCGCTCTAGCACGGCACCTGCGAGGGGCTGGAATAACGCGCACCAGACTGTGCGTGCGTATGGGTGAGATAGTGCGCTCCTCAGCGAAACATGGCGCTCTCCACCCCATACGCTCCTCCATATAACCACGGGTAGCTGGCTTCCGGCTCTTCCTATGCCTAGCCAAACTACCCGTGTGCCCCCCCAAATTTTTTTATTGGGGGTGCCTCTCATGCTTCTCCCTCAGCGCGTCCATGGCCTCGTACCTCCGCCTCTCTGCCTTGGCTGCCTCAATTTCCCACTGCGGGCGGCGATAATCCCCAGCCTGGTGCCAAGGTCCGGCCCCGTCCAGAACTTCCTCCCAGGTCCATTTCTCCCGCCAGTCCAACTCGAAGTCCCTCTGCTCCTTCCTCTGCTGCTTGGTCCTGGAATGGTGGGAGATTCTGTCATGCACTTCTTCGTCTTCTGACGATATTGCGAAATCGTCGTCTGAAAAGGTAGACCAAAACGCAGCAGGCTTGCGGTTGTTCATTTTGAACATTTAATTAAATCAAAACGAACACAAAAACAACAAACGAGAACGAACGATCTACTGACAGTCTGCAAGGCACAAGGCTAACACAGAACAATCTCCCACAAATAACAAACACACCCTAATATATGGGACTCTCTGTCAAAGGAAAATAGACAACACCTGCCTTCAACTGAGAGTCCCAACCCCAATTAACCAAACATAGAAACAGACATACTAGACTAAACATAGAATACATGAAAACCAAACAGTGCCCAAAAACCCCGGAATACTTAAATCAAATGCCCCTTCAACAAACACACCACCCCGAACCACATAAAACGAATACCCTCTGCCACGTCCTGACCAAACTACAATACCAATTAACCTTATACTGGCCAGGACGTGACAGATATTTGTAAACTATAGATAGATGTACTCTATAGATAGATGTACTCTATAGATATATGTAAACTATAGATAGATGTGAACTATAGATATATGTAAAGTATATATAGATGTAAACTACAGATAGATGTAAACTATAGATAGATGTAAAGTATAGATAGATGTACTCTATAGATATATGTAAACTATAGCTCGATGTAAACTATAGATAGATGTAAAGTATAGATAGATGTACTCTATAGATAGATGTAAACTATATATAGATGTAAACTATAGATAGATGTAAACTATAGATAGATGTAAAGTATAGATAGATGTACTCTATAGATATATATAAACTATTGATATTTGTAAACTATAGATAGATGTACTCTATAGATAGATGTACTCTATAGATAGATGTAAACTATAGATAGATGTAAACTATAGATATATATAAACTATTGATATTTGTAAACTATAGATAGATGTACTCTATAGATAGATGTGAACTATAGATATATGTAAAATATATATAGATGTAAACTATAGATAGATGTAAACTATAGGGTTTGGATAAGTTTGAATCGTCACCGTGGGAACAACATCTTCTATGTACTTCCTGATTAACTCAGTTACCGAGTAAGTGTATACATTGACACTATTCTCAGAATCAAGTCCGTGTGATCAAAGCAATCTTGAAGCATAGATTCCAATTGGTCAGACCAACGTTGAACAGTCCTCACCACTAAATCTTCCTGCTTATGTTTCTGCCTATAGGTGGGGAGGAGCAGAACAAAGGCGTGATCTGAATTGCCGAAGGGAGGGCGGGGGAGGGCCTTTGAGCCGCCCTGGAAGGGAGAGTAACAATGACCCAGAGTGTTCGAGGACAAGTAGCACAGGAGATGTGTTATTCGAATTTCGGGAACATTGTCCTCAGATTTATTTTATTAAAGTCCCCAGCTACAATATGCAGTTTCCAGTTTGCAGAAAGTCCTTTAATGCCGTCGTGGTAAAATTATCTCGGGAGGTAATTTTTTTAAATGTTATTTTATTTCACCTTTAGGATAGGATAAAGTAATCCTTCTAACCCCCCCCCCCCCCCCCCCCCTTAAAAGATTTAGATGCACTATTGTAAAGTGGTTATTCCACTGGATATCGTAAGGTGAATCCACCAATTTGTAAGTCGCTCTGGATAAGAGCGTCTGCTAAATGACTTAAATGTAAATGTAAATGTATTTAACCAGGTAGGCAAGTCTCATTTACAATTGCGACCTGGCCAAGATAAAGCAAAGCAGTTCGACACATACAACAACACAGAGTTACACATGGAGTAAAACAAACATACAGTCAATAATACAGTAGAAAAATAAGTCTATATACAATGTGAGCAAATGAGGTGAGATAAGGGAGGTAAAGGCAAAAAAGGCCATGGTGGCAAAGTAAATACAATATAGCAAGTAAAGCACTGGAATGGTAGATTTGTAGTGGAAGAAAGTGCAAAGTAGAAATAGAAATAATGGGGTGCAAAGGAGCAAAATAAATAAATAAATAAATACAGTAGGGGAAGCGGTAGTTGTTTAGGCTAAATTATAGATGGGCTATGTACAGGTGCAGTGATCTGTGAGCTGCTCTGACAGCTGGTGCTTAAAGCTAGTGAGGGAGATAAGTGTTTCCAGTTTCAGAGATTTTTGTAGTTCGTTCCAGTCATTGGCAGCAGAGAACTGGAAGGAGAGACGGCCAAAGGAGGAATTGTGTCACGTCCTGACCAGTATAAGGGTTATTTGTTATTGTAGTTTGGTCAAGACGCGGCAGAGGGTATTTTGTTTATGTGGTTCGGGGTGGTGATTTATTTAGTAGGGTGTTGGTTTAGTTAGTTCCGGGTTTTTGGGGTTATGTTCTATGTTTGTATTTCTATGTGGTCTCTAGTCTTTTGTATTTCTATGTCTAGTTGATTGGGGTTGGACTCTCAATTGGAGGCAGGTGTTTTCTAGTTGCCTCTGATTGAGAGTCCTATATTATGGGTATGTGTTTGGTTTAGTGTTTGTGGGAGATTGTTTCTTGTTTTGCCTGTGTGAGCCTGACAATACTTTTTTGTTGTTCGTGCGTTCTTCATTTTGTTATTTTGGTGCTCTCTTTATTTTAAAATAAATAACAAGATGAGCATCCACATTCCTGCTGCGTTTTGGTCCTCTATTCCCGACGACAACCGTTACAAATTGGCTTTGGGGGTGACCAGAGAGATATACCTGCTGGAGCGTGTGCTACAGGTGGGTGTTGCTATGGTGACCAGTGAGCTGAGATGAGGGGGGACTTTACCTAGCAGGGTCTTGTAGATGACCTGGAGCCAGTGGGTTTGGCGACGAGTATGAAGCGAGGGCCAGCCAACGAGAGCATAAAGGTTGCAGTGGTGGGTAGTATATGGGGCTTTGGTGACAAAACGGATGGCACTGTGATAGACTGCATCCAGTTAATAATGCAATCGGCATTTCATGATGAGATATTCCAGATCGGAAGAACAAAAGGACTTGAGTTCCTGCAAGTTAGCACAATCACACCATGATTTGTAAATCATGAAGCATACTCCTCCACCTTACTTTTTCCCGTAGAGTTCTTTCTTCCTGTCCGCACGATGGACGGTGAACCCAACTGGCTGAATGGATGGGGACAATATATCTGTAGAGAGCCATGATCCCGTAAAACATAGTATGTTACAGTCCCTAATGTGTCTCTGGAAGGAGATCCTCGCCCTGAGCTGATCTACTTTATTGTCCAGGTACTGAATGTTAGCGAGTAGTATACTCGGAAGCGGTGGATGGTATGAACGCCGCCAGAGTCTGACTAGGGCCCAACTTTTTCTTCCTTTTCTCCAACATCAGCGTTTTGGTGCAGACCCCAGTATAAATAGAGCTGCCTTGGGAAGTTCAAACATACGATCCAGTTCAGGGAAGTCACATTTCTGGTTGAAATGCTGGTGACTGATCGCCAATCTAATATTCAAAAGTTATTTTAGGCTGTAGGAAATAATACATGAAACGTTCTGAGTAAATAATGTAAGAAATAACACACACAAAGAAAAGAAAGCACTGCAAAGTTGGCCAGGAGCTAGAAACAGGGTGACCGTGTCTGCCGGCACCATCTTGTATAGGTCTAAGTGATGCTCATGCATAAGGGAAGCATTTTAGGACAACCTCATCAAGCCTCCTCCCTTCTCAAGAAGGGATGAGGCTGAGGTTGTCCTAAAATGTACGCCATAATTGAAAATGTTTTGCAGACCCAAAGGTCACCCTGCACTCTGTTTCAGCGAGAGATAAATAAGGTCCTGTCTCTTTATAGAGATAGAGATTTCATTATTGTTTTCCTCAGTGATAATGGCACTAATTGTATTCCTTTAATTCACAGCACCGTTAGGATAACCAACGTCTGGCTACGTCCGTAATGGCACACTATTCACTATACACACTATAATGCAATACTTTTGACCATAAAATATGCATTTTAATGGCAAGCATAGACGTGATAAATCTTAATCCGATAGTGATTGGATCATCTTGATGGGAGAATGACAACCACATGTTACCACCAGGTATAAACAGGGATAGAGATACACTTCTAGGGTCCATCCTTAGATTATATGTGACATGCATTGTCAATCTTCAAACTCCATTCTACTGTGCCCATCCATGAATATTGTGCTTATGAAGACGATATGGGATGACTCCAAAATATCCTTTCTTGTTCTCCATCTTTATTATGAAAGCTATTGTATCATTGAGAAGAACCCACCTGACCGAAAAGGTCCAATTAGAAGGTTTTAATTAATCAAACTCACAATCCACAAACATTGCATGTTTTATTGAAAAAAATAAATGAGAAAACATAACACACATTTTAAGACACTGTTTTGTACAGTAAACTATATTATCTGTAAATCCAATGTTCAGAACCAAATGAACAGTCCTTTAGAATCTTCACACGTCTTCGACCAGTTACAGAGAATGCACTACCTATGACTTACACATTAATGACAGTTTAAATGACAAATAAGCAACTTTAACTTATCCTTTTACATCATAAGAAGAACCCACATCATAATAAACACAACATAATTTTAGGGGGGGGAACATTTACAAAATCCATCAATACACAATTACCATCCATTGATTCTCACAGATGCTGTGGAGAATCTTGTTTGAAATAGTTAAAAATACCAATTGCTCTGCAGGATTGTTTTCTGTATATGTACATGATGTATTTTATAATTGTGCATGGGCTGTGTGATTGTGTACACACATTGATATCTACATACAGGTCATGTGATAACACAAAATAAATACAGAAATAATGCTCAATACATGTTTGTCACTGTGACTCAAAACATGTGAAATGTTGAATTTCAAAATATACAGTAGCTTCAATATGAAACAGTATTCAATCTCTGAGAGTTATCTGGATTACCTGCTTAGCATGTGGAGCCAAGCCATCTCTGACCCAGCTGACAGTAAATCTGGGGAAGAGTTGGAGTTTGCAAGGAAAATGACTGTCAGCTGCTTTCTCCCCTTTTAGACTGATTCCACAGGGATCCTGATAGCTGTTCCTTTGTTTCTTTATGTTCCCCATGAAACTGCAGTCTCATTTATCAGACATCTCTATCCATTCATAGTATTCTGTATTCTGAGGGGCCTATTTCACAGCCCATACCTCATCTCATGTTCCTCAGCCTCATACCTCTTCTCATCTTCCTCAGTCTCATGCTTCGTCATCTCATCTTCCTCAGCCTCATACCTCTTCTCATCTTCCTCAGCCTCATGCTTCCTCATCTCATCTTCCTCAGCTTCATACCTCATCTCATCTTCCTCAGCCTCATACTTCCTCATCTCATCTTCCTCAACCTCATACTTCCTCATTTCATCTTCCTCATCTCATCTCATCTTCCTCAACCTCATGCTTCCTCATCTCATCTTCCTCAGCCTCATACCTCCTCAACTCATCTTCCTCAGCCTCATACTTCCTCATCTCATCTTCCTCAGCCTCATACTTCCTCATCTCATCTTCCTCAGCCTCATACCTCCTCTTCTCATCTTCCTCATCTCATCTTCCTCAGCCTCATACTTCCTCTTCTCATCTTCCTCAGCCTCATGCTTCCTCATCTCATCTTCCTCAGCCTCATACCTCCTCATCTCATCTTCCTCAGCCTCATGCGGTTCTCTTTATCTCTCTTCTTTAGCGCATTGATGAACTGGTTGAAGAAGAGCTCTTGGTCTTTCTTCTTCAGAACTTGCTTGAAGCGCTGGTCGCGGCCGTACTTATCAGAAAACTCTTTGAAAGTTGACCTGGCAATAGAGAAAAGAAGAGATCATCCTTGAGAAAGGTGTGGGAGGGAGGGATGGAGGGAGGGAGGGTGGGATGGAGGGAGAGAGGGAGGGATGATGGTGGGAGGGAGGGATGTTGGAATGGAGGGAGGGAGGGAGGGAGGGAGGGAGGGAGGGAGGGAGGGAGGGAGGGAGGGAGGGAGGGAGGGAGGGAGGGAGGGAGGGAGGGAGGGATGGATGGAGGGAGGGAGGGATAGAGGGAGGGAGGGAGGGATGTTGAAATGGATGGAGGGAGGGAGGGATGGTGGGAGGGAGGGAGGGAGGGAGGGAGGGTGGGCGGGCAGGGAGGGTGGGCGGGCAGGGAGTGAGGGAGGGAGGCAGGGAGGGATAGAGGGAGGGATAGAGGGAGGGAGGGATGTTGGAATGGATGGAGGGAGGGAGGGATGGAGGGAGGGATGTCTTCACAGGTTTAAATACAGTAAAGACTAGAGCTACTCAGTTTTATTATTTTTTTGTATTGTTAAACAATTGTGGTTTTGAGACATGCAAACATGTATAACTGTAGTTTATCTTTTAGAGAAGCTCTGTAATGATATTTTTATTTTTTTTATAAATAAGCAGTTATTAATAAGCAAGAGTTAGGACAAGTTAAAGGAAGCCATAGAATACAGAGACAGTAATCACCTAAACAGAAAGGTAGTCAGTTGTATAAGTGATGCCATGAAGAGAACACTCTTTGTCATCATCACTGTGGTTGATTAAAGGGGAAAGCTAAATGACAAGCCACAACATGGTGACAACAAGCAATCTTGTTTTTTCTTTTATTAACAAATCCCCTGATCCAGAAGCTTATTTCAGTTTTAAATGATATAGTCATCAGAAATAAAAATATATTTTCCTCTTACCCAAAGTCGACACTTTAATATTTTGCTCTTCTTAGACTAACTTGATCAATATTGTGAATTTAGCGTTGTAATTTCTTTTGTTTAGCTTGATTTAAAAAGCATTCCTAATGCATCGTGCATCTATACAGGTTAGATTTAACTAGTGTTGGGATACGAAGTTGTTACAAGTTAATAGTGGATTATAAACAGTACCAGTCGAAAGTTTGGACACATTCAAGGGTTTTTCTTTATATTTTTTACTATTTTCTACATTGTAGAAGAATAGTGAAGACATCAAAGCTATGAAATCTAAATCAAATCAAACTTTATTTGTCACATGCGCCTGTCACGTTCTGACCTGTAAAGGTGTTATTTGTTAGTGTTTAGTTTGGTCAGGACGTGGCAGGAGGTATTTGTTTTATGTGGTTCAGGGTGGTTGTGTGTATGTGTCCATGTAGAGAGGGGTATTTGATTTATTAGTCCAGGGTTTTGGTTATTGTTCTATGTCAGTTTATTTCTATGTTCAGTCTAGTCGTTTGTATTTCTATGTTTAGTTAATTGGTGTTGGGGCCTTCAGTTGGAGGCAGCTGTCTATCGTTGCCTGTGATTGAAGGGCCTATAATTAGGGGTGTGTTTGGATTGTGGGTAGTTGTATTCTGTTTTGTGCTTGTCACCTGACAGAACGGTTAGTGGCGTTTCTGTTAATTGTATACGTGTTTATTATTTTTTCTCCTTCTTATATACAGTATTAAAAAAAGATGATGAGTATACACTTCCCTGTTGCGTCTTGGTCCTCCACACACGACAAACGTTATAGCGCCAAATACAACAAGTGTAGACTTTACCATGAAATGCTTACTTACAAGCCCCTAACCAACAGTGCAGTTCAAGAAGAGTTAAGAAAATACTTACCAAATAAACTAAAGTAAAAAAAATAAAAAGTAACACAATAACATAACAACAATGAGGCTATATACAGGGGTACTGGTACCAAGTCAGTGTGCAGGGGTACAGGTTAGAGGTAATTTATACATGTAAGTATACATATGGAAGCACGTAGTAACCAAAAAAGTGTCAAATAAATCAAAATATATTTTATATTTGAGATTCTTCAAAGTAGCCACCCTTTGCTATTATGAAGCTTTGTTTAATAGTTAAATCCCCTACTGTACTTGCAATTCTATTACACAGTTTGCTTCAGGTTTTACCTGGATGTGATTTTCGACTCCTCTAGCAGTTTTCTATACTGGTCTTTTGCTTGCAGCAGTTTGGTCTGTTTCTCCTTGTGTTCTTCCTTCATCCTCACTTTGACAAACTGGTCAAACACCTGGAGATGAGGAACACGGTCACGACAAGAAAATGACTTTGAAGATCATTTGCAAGACAAATACGACGGCTCTATCCTAATCCTCTTTACTGTCGACTTAACTCCTCTCACATTCACTGACAGGAGAAATCAAATCAAACTGTATTGGTCACATACACATATTTATCAGATGTTATTGTGGGTGTAGCGTAATGCTTGTGTTTCTAGCTCACAATAATTCACGACAATACACAGACATCTAAAAGTAAAAGAATGGAATTAAGAAATATATAAACATTAGTACAAGCAATGTCAGAGTCCAGAGTATAAATATACATGTGCAGTATATGTGATGGGATGTATAGACATTATGGACAGTCTGTGGATAGAATATGTAGTATATCTGAAGAATACTTGGATAGAATACTATAAGTACAGCAATAGTTGAATAGGATGGACTTGACTAGAATACAGTATATACATATGAAGTGGGTAAAACAGTATGTAAACATTATTAAAGTGACCAGTGTCCCATGTCTATGTACATAAGGCAATGCAGCAGGTAGCCTAGTGGTTAGAGCATTGGACTAGTAACTGAAAGGTTGCAAGATCGAATCCCTGAGCTGACAAGGTAAGAATCTGTCATTCTGCCCCTGAACAAGGCAGTTAACCCACTGTTCCTTGGCTGTCATTGAAAATAAGAATTTGTTCTTAACTGACTTGCCTAGTTAAATAAAGGTAAAATGCAACATGACAAAAACCTCAACAATTGATCCAAAAGGTTTTTGTGGAGTTTTACTAACATAATGCTTTCACCAAGGACAGAACACAAATGACAGTAATCATATATTGGGAGCATATCCATTAGGGTTGTGCTGACCTGACCATACTCGTATTCCTAATCCTATCCATAAATTGACACTTGAAAGTCAGATCGGATTTGCCTAAGTAGATGTTATCAAAACACCTATCTCCCTGCATGTTTAGAGACCAAACACCTGCAGATTAGGAGCAGCACGCAGAGGGGTTTGTGTCTGTGTCCTCAACTTACAGACGGCCAACTTAAACGTTCGCTGTCACTCAGTTAGAATGAACATCGGCGGTTCATCTTCTTTCCCTACCCTTGGCCCGCTTGTTAGATATTATGTACATTGATAGCTTGCTAGCTAGCAAATGTCCTCGCCATTGTGATTTATCACAGTAGCAGAGAAACAGGAGGCAGCTGCAATCTAAAATGATCAGGCCGAAACATGGGAGGAAGAGAAGTGATTGGCTGAAATTATGAAGCGAAGCAGTAGACAGAGAAACACAGCTTCCCTCTATCCAATCAGAACGGCAGGATCAACGTACATCCCACCCTTCTCTTCTCTACAGACAAGCAAACCAGCCAATTGACTTATTTAGACCACATAGCACCTTGCACTTGATTGAAAGATGCGCACTGCCATCCCACATTTTTCTTTTTTTTTTGGGGGGGGGGGAATCATGGATAATTACAAAAAATACTGGGATCATAATCGTATCAGGAAAGTTGCCCGTTAGTTGTTTGTATTATCTTACTTGGCGGTACACCCCTAATCCATGCTGTCTTGTGCTTTAAAGGTAAATTGGTCATTTCTGAGTCAACCTCATTCACAATCTGTCAATCATGACCAATTAATCAATCATGACCAATTAATCAATCATTACCTATTAATCAATCATTAGTAATTATTTAATCATAGCAAATTACTAACCAATGATGAAAAAAATAAACCAATCATGACCAATTAATCAATCACTGCCTATTAATCAATCATTAGTAATTATTTAATCATAGCAAATTACTAACCAATGATGAAACAAAATAAACCAATCATGACCAATTAACCAATCATGACCAACCGATAAATCAATCATGACCAATTAACCAATCATGACCTACCGATAAATCAATCATGACCAATTAACCAATCATGACCAACCGATAAATCAATCATGACCAATTAACCAATCATGACCTACCGATAATTCAATCATGACCAATTAACCAATCATGACCTACCGATAAATCAATCATGACCAATTAATCAAACAAGACCATTTAAAGGAGGACAACTAGCAGAGTTCACCTGTTTCCTCTCCTCTGCAGAGTTTAGCAGAAGATACCGTGGATCAAACACAATCTTGTGCAGTTCTTTCTCCCATGTAGAAAACGCTGAAACCTGAAGAGACGAGAAAACGTATTCAAGAAGACATTCAGTACATGATGTAGGTCTTTCCATCATACATCCAACCTGTTACATGATGTAGGTCTTTCCATCATTCATCCAACCTGTTACATGATGTAGGTCTTTCCATCATTCATCCAACCTGTAACATGATGTAGGTCTTTCCATCATTCATCCAACCTGTTACATGTCGTAGGTCTTTCTATAATTCATCCAACCTGTTACATGACGTAGGTCTTTCCATCATTTAGTGTTTTTGCTGCCTTTGCAGTTGCTGGTCCCTGTGTCCCTTGATGATTAGCTGCAATACAGGGATTCGAGGTCCGATATTGCCAATTTGAAAAGTATGGTTTCAATTCATTTCCCATGGAAAACTGTTAGAATTTAGGTCCGTCTCTGTGGCTGCATTTAGACAGCCAGACCAAATCTGATATCTTTTTCACCAATTGGTCTTTTGACCAATCAGATTACGTCTGAAAAACATCTGATGTGATTGGTCAAAAGACCAAATAGTGGAAAATAAATATCAGAATTGGGCTGCCTGTCTAAACTCAGCCTAAGTGCATTTGATTTTGTATTCCGTTCAATATGCCTTTACCCCTCTCTCAAGGAGCATGTCCCTGAAGTGTGTGATGCGTAGTCCTAAGGGTAGAACAGTCCGATTGGGAGGAGTGTCACATGTCTCTGCGCCTGCCCTCTCTCTCAGGTCCTCATTACCATCCGCAGGTTCCTCCAGTCTGAGGAGGACAGAAACATAGAATCAGTTGTAGGAAGCATCTCAAATGGAACTCTATTCCTTATATAGTGATCTACTCTTGACCAGGGCCCATAAGGCTTTGGTCAAAACTAGTGTACTGTACTGTACAGTGGTATTTGTAAAATGTTATTTAATTTTTTATTTAAAAGTACTTCAAAATCAGATTATTATTCTGTAGAGAAGTATCATTGTAATGTTAAACTATGAGTATGGTTAAGATAGGGGAAAACAACTTTCTGACACTCACTTGTTCCTCTTGGTTTTTAAATAATGTTCATCTTCATCATCAGCATCATCGTCATCAGCAGATGGAGAGTTAGAACCATCCTCTGCTGAGATAACGGACACGCAGACAGAAGAGTTAGAACCATCCTCTGCTGAGATAACGGACACGCAGACAGAAGAGTTAGAACCATCCTCTGCTGAGATAACGGACACGCAGACAGAAGAGTTAGAACCATCCTCTGCTGAGATAACGGACACGCAGACAGAAGAGTTAGAACCATCCTCTGCTGAGATAACGGACACACAGACAGAAGACTTAGAACCATCCTCTGCTGAGATAATGGACATACAGACAGAAGAGTTAGAACCATCCTCTGCTGAGATAACGGACACACAGACAGAAGAGTTAGAACCATCCTCTGCTGAGATAACGAACACACAGACAGAAGCATAGCACACATCATTTTTCAATGGACTCCAACAGACGCATAGTGTAACAAACATCCTCTTTCAATGGACTCCGACTTCATATAATTGGTCATTAAAAACCACTGTGAGAGAATCTATCAGACTAGAGTAGCATTGCTGCTCACAGTCTTATCAGCCATAAGTCAAAGTTCAGTTCATTGGGGTTGTCCACATATTTACCAAAGTTAATTTGCCAGACATGCTTTGTTGGAACAGTGTGGTTCAGGTATAAGGTCATCGATACATAATCAGCTGGTAACTGCAATAAGGCTAAATCAATAAAGACAAAGCAACCTCTGGGAAATCTAGTCCGGGGAGATAATATCATCGCTGACAAGATCCAATGTAATTCAATATTTACAGAGCCAGTCACACACAGGACTTCCATATTATCTATTCTATTAGAACACAAAAGAGATGGGGTGCATCCCGAATGGGACCCTAATACCTATATAGTTCACTTCTTTGGACCAGGGCCCATAGGGAATGGGGTGCCATTGGACCAGGACCCATAGGGAATAGGGTGCCATTGGACCAGGCCCCATAGGGAATAGGGTGCCATTGGACCAGGGCCCATAGGGAATAGGGTGCCATTGGACCAGGGCCCATAGGGAATAGGGTGTCATTGGACCAGGGACCATAGGGAATAGGGTGCCATTGGACCAGGGCCCATAGGGAATAGGGTGCCATTGGACCAGGGCCCATAGGGAATAGGGTGCCATTGGACCAGGGCCCATAGGGAATAGGGTGCCATTGGACCAGGGACCATAGGGAATAGGGGGTGCCATTGGACCAGGGCCTATAGGGAATAGGGTGCCATTGGACCAGGGCCCATAGGGAATAAGGGTGCCATTAAACCATGGACCATAGGGAATAGGGAATCATGTGCCATTGGACCAGGGCCCATAGGGAATAAGGGTGCCATTAGACCAGGGACCATAGGGAATAGGGTGCCATTGGACCAGGGCCCATAGGGAATAGGGGGTGCCATTGGACCAGGGCCCATAGGGAATAGGGTGCCATTGGACCAGGGCACATAGGGAATAGGGTGCCATTGGACCAGGGCCCATAGGGAATAGGGTGCCATTGGACCAGGGCCCATAGGGAATAGGGTGCCATTGGACCAGGGCCCATAGGGAATAGGGGGTGCCATTGGACCAGGGCCCATAGGGAATAGGGTGCCATCGGACCAGGGCCCATAGGGAATAGGGTGCCATTGGACCAGGGCCCATAGGGAATAAGGGTGCCATTGGACCAGGGCCCATAGGGAATAGGGTTCCATTGGACCAGGGCCCATAGGGAATAAGGGGTGCCATTGGACCAGGCCCATAGGGAATAGGGTGCCATTGGACCAGGGCCCATAGGGAATAGGGGGTGCCATTGGACCAGGGCCCATAGGGAATAGGGTGCCATTGGACCAGGGCCCATAGGGAATAGGGGGTGCCATTGGACCAGGGCCCATAGGGAATAGGGTGCCATTGGACCAGGGCCCATAAGGAATAGGGTGCCATTGGACCAGGGCCCATAGGGAATAGGGGGTGCCATTGGACCAGGGCCCATAGGGAATAGGGTGCCATTGGACCAGGACCCATAGGGAATAGGGTGCCATTGGACCAGTGCCCATAGGGAATAAGGGTGCCATTGTTAATGCAACCATGAGATGGTTTCACATCCTAAAGGTTCCTCGTTCCATTCGTGATCATCTCCTTCAATGAACCCAGACATCATGATCCTCTGGTAGTCTGGGATCGACAGGCAATGGAACTGACACACTGTATATAGGATCTAGTATATCAGGCCATTTTATTGGCCTCCGTATTAACAGATCATTAAAAACATGTTTTGATAATGAGCTTTTCAGTTCCATCTGAAGCCACGGCCTGGTAAATACCCGCTTTAACATTAAGAAGAGTTGTAACTAGGCCAACTAAATGAAGGGATGAAGACAAGCCAATGGGGAAGAATTACCACAAACTTACTGGACAAAGAATCATTTTTGCGTTTATGTGGAGGATCTTCTATAATCCTGTTGAGATCCTCTCCACGGTCCTTCAGATCTACTGGCTGATCCCAAACAGAGAGTTGTATCGTTGGGTTGAAGAAAAATACTCTGTCGTCCCCCGTCCACACCACACACCTGAGGAGAAATGATAATATTAATCTAAGGATGAGAGTTGAATTAGTAATGCCTGACCAGTGGTGGTGTGTGTCAACACAAGATAATTGAGATGGTGTTTGCCTGTCAAGAACAAATGTGTGTTTTGTAGACTAGACAGCCAGTATGCTGCCTCTATCAGGTCTTAACTTTCCTTAAAGTTGATGCTCCACTCTCTGAACCCTTCAAACGGCACACTGCAACAATAATAATAACATTCTAAACACACATCTGGGGAGAAGGCAGGCAGAACCAGAAGTATTCCATGACATGATGAACACAGTATTACAGGAAATGATCTGGGGAGAAGGCAGGCAGAACCAGAAGTATTCCATAACATGATGAACACAGTATTACAGGAAATGATCTGGGGAGAAGGCAGGCAGAACCAGAAGTATTCCATAACATGATGAACACAGTATTACAGGAAATGATCTGGGGAGAAGGCAGGCAGAACCAGAAGTACTCCATGACATGATGAACACAGTATTACAGGAAATGATCTGGGGAGAAGGCAGGCAGAACCAGAAGTATATCATTACATGATTAACACAGTATTACAGGAAATGATCTGGGGAGAAGGCAGGCAGAACCAGAAGTATTCCATGACATGATGAACACAGTATTACAGGAAATGATCTGGGGAGAAGGCAGGCAGAACCAGAAGTATTCCATGACATGATGAACACAGTATTACAGAAATGATCTGGGGAGAAGGCAGGCAGAACCAGAAGTATTCCATGACATGATGAACACAGTATTACAGGAAATGATCTGGGGAGAAGGCAGGCAGAACCAGAAGTATTCCATGACATGATGAACACAGTATTACAGGAAATGATCTGGGGAGAAGGCAGGCAGAACCAGAAGTATTCCATGACATGATGAACACAGTATTACAGGAAATGATCTGGGGAGAAGGCAGGCAGAACCAGAAGAATTCCATGACATGATGAACACAGTATTACAGAAATGATCTGGGGAGAAGGCAGGCAGAATCAGAAGTATTCTATGACATGATGAACACAGTATTACAGGAAATGATCTGGGGAGAAGGCAGGCAGAACCAGAAGTATATCATTACATGATTAACACAGTATTACAGGAAATGATCTGGGGAGAAAGAGGGCAGAACTAGAAGGGGGCTACCCGCTGGGGCTACCCGCTGGACCTACCCTCTGGGGCTACCCGCTGGACCTACCCTCTGGGGCTACCCGCTGGACCTACACATGAGAGAAATCTTATAGCTGTGGTCAATGTGGGAAGAGTTTTACTCAGCTAAGCAACATATCAAACCAGAGAACATACACAGGCGAGAAATCTTATAGCTGTACTCAATGTGGGAATAGTTTTAGTCATTCAACCAGCCTGATATCACACCAGAGAATACACACAGGAGAGAAACCCTATAGCTGTGATCAATGGGGGATTTTTTTTTTTACATCTAGCCATCTGAAGAGACACCAGAGTACGCACACAGGAGAGAAACCTTATAGCTGTACTCATTGTGGGAAATGTTTTGTTCAATCTGGCGATCTGACAGTACACCAGAGAACATACACAGGAGATAATTTGGGCTACCCGCTGGACCTACCTGTTGGGGCTACCCGCTGGACCTACCCGCTGGGGCTACACACTGGACCTACCTGTTGGGGCTACCCGCTGGACCTACCTGTTGGGGCTACCCGCTGGACCTACCCGCTGGGGCTACACACTGGACCTACCTGTTGGGGCTACCCGCTGGGGCTACCCGCTGGACCTACCCGCTGGGGCTACCCGCTGGGACCTACCCGCTGGGACCTACCCGCTGGGGCTACCCGCTGGGGCTACCCGCTGGACCTACCCGCTGGACCTACCCGCTGGACCTACCCGCCTGACCTACCCGCTGGAGCTACCCACTGGAGCTACCCGCTGGACCTACCTGTTGGGGCTACCCGCTGGGGCTACCCATAAGAACATGTATGAACGCACTACTGTAAGTCACTTTGAATAAAATTGTCTTTGAAATGGCATATCCCGTGTGGCTCAGTTGGTAGAGCATGGTGTTTGCAACGCCAGGGTTGTGGGTTTGATTCCCACGGGGGACCAGTATGGGGAAAAAAATAAAAAATGAAATGTATGCATTCACTAATGTAAGTCGCTCTGGATAAGAGCGTCTGCTAAATGACTAAAATGTAAATATACTGTATATTATACAGGTCCATATATGATTATATACTGTATATTATACAGGTCCATATATGATTATATACTGTATATTATACAGGTCCATATATGATTATATACTGTATATTATACAGGTACATATATGATTATATACTGTGTATTATACAGGTCCATATATGATTATATACTGTATATTATACAGGTCCATATATGATTATATACTGTATATTATACAGCTCCATATATGATTATATACTGTGTATTATACAGGTCCATATATGATTATATACTGTGTATTATACAGGTCCATATATGATTATATACTGTATATTATACAGGTCCATATATGATTATATACTGTGTATTATACAAGTCCATAATGTAAATAAGAAATATGTTGATGAATATATGCTCTATGTAGTAATAGGAATATAACCACTGTAGTTATCTGTCATTTAGTCTGACATGACATGTTATAGAAAGTGCTAGAATCTAATAGTTGATGTATTTTCAGTTGATGGTTTCGGAGGTATATTTGTTCCTGTTGTCGTGTATCACTTCAGAGCTCTTCCTCTTTAAGACGTTATGTATTTAAAGCCACAGGAGTATTAACAGCTGCTACAGTCTATGAATCCCTGGAATAATTCAATATGTCTTCACGCTCAACCATATCAAATGAATTGTGAAGCTTTACTTCCTCATATTATCCGGTTGTGAGCTGTCCCGTTATATGATATCATATTTCATTGGTATGGCTAGCTATCGCTCAGCCAGGAGATGATAGTCACAGAGCAGAAAGGTGTTCGAATATCTGGATAATACGTCACGATGAATCTCTCCTGAGACTTTTCAATATTAGAATCATCAAACAAAATAGGTTGGATTCGATTTGTTTACCAAATCTTTTTTTCTTATTTTTTTTACAATTTGCTTTGTTAAAAAAAAAATGTATTTTGATATTTTAATCCAATTGTTACATAATAAAAGCTGATGAATGCAAAAGGTTAAGATGTACGGGTTATGGATTAAAAACGAACATGCCGTTTAGCTGCTGGGCTGAGAAAGTGTTGTAAATTACAGGTTTCATGTAGTGCCTTTAAAGTCTACTCTCAGCATCAACACACGCTGACAGATCAAAAGGCTATTACATGTGGAGAACAACAAAACAAGTCCATTTCAAAAACCAGATTGCACTACTCTGCAGACAGATATGGCAGGGTTTTGTTGTACTATTGTCCCTGATACGAGCTGTTCATTGTTGGGACCGCTTTTCTATCAAAGGTTTGCCACGGTGTGTTTTTTCTGTCGTTTTGAAAATTGTTTTTACATACTGCGAGCGATTATTCCTCACGGTATGAAGACCGTGATTACAGCCCTTTCCTGAGACTTTAAAGAAATATGAGATCAGAAATAACAACCAGATATAAAATATGGTTTTCAAGAACAAGTGAAGAAAGTAGAGACATGATTCCACTTTAACATTATAGCAGATAATGTTTTATGAACTTTAGCCAAACGTCTTTTTCATGGTTGGTGTCATGGATGACTGGAATGGGACAGATTCTTAAAGAGCTGAAATGTTCTGACATGTTTATTCAAACATTGACCAATCCTGGCAAGAGAAATGTCATAATATTGTGTAAAGGAACGTTACCATGGAGATCCGGGAACAGGGGTGGAAGCTACAGGACGCTTGTCTTTAGGGTCAACGTCCTCCTCCTCCATAGGGACCTCTACCATCTCCTGCTACAACACATACACACACACACACACACACACACACACACACACACACACACACACACACACACACACACACACACACACACACACACACACACACACACACATAGGTCAGAAGGCAGGATTAATACTTGATGTCCCCCTGTCTGCTATTGATCTCTGTCTGCTATCTGTCTCTGTCTCTGTCTGCTATCTGTCTCTGTCTCTGTCTGCTATCAATTTCTGTCTGCTATCTGTCTTTGTCTCTGTCTGCTCTCTGTCTCTGTCTGCTATCTGTCTATGACTATGTCTGCTATCTGACTTTGTCTGCTATCTGTCCCTGTCTGCTATCTGTCTTTGTCTGCTATCTGTCTCTGTCTGCTATATATCTCTGTCTGCTATCTGTCTTTGTCTGCTATCTGTCTCTGTCTCTGTCTGCTATCTGTCCCTGTCTGCTATCTCTTTTTCTCTGTCTGCTATCTGTCTCTATCTCTGTCTGCTATCGGTCTCTGTCTATTAACTGTCTCGGCCTGCTATCTGTCTCTGTCTGCTATCTGTCTCTGTCTGCTATCTGTCTCTTTTTCTGTCTGCTACCTGTCTCTGTCTCTGTCTGCTATCTGCCTCTGTCTGCTATCGGTCTCTGTCTCTGTCTGCTATCTGTCTTTGTCTCTGTCTGCTATCGGTCTCTGTCTATTAACTGTCTCGGCCTGCTATCTGTCTCTGTCTGCTATCTGTCTATGTCTGCTATCTGTTTCTGTCTGCTATTTGTCTCTGTCTCTGTCTGCTATCTGTCTATATATCTCTGTCTGCTATCTGTGCATCCAAAATTGAGATGTTGGAATAACAGAATAACCTGAAATCAAATTGGTCTGACTTCAGCGTGTAGATATAGAGGCTGCATCCCAAATGGCACCCTATTCCCTACATAGTACACTACTTTGATCGGAGCCCTATGGGCCCTATGGGCCTTGGACACTAGTAGTGCACTAGATAGGGAATAGGGTGTGATTTGGGACCCAGACAGAGCTGCAGTGGAAATGGTGGTGCATATCTCTGTATCTATTTTGGATTCGGACAACAAATTGATTGAGAAAGTGTTCATAGTGAATGGTACAATGAGCCCACTGAACACATGGTAGGATCGGTCTGTGTTATAATAGATATTGAATTACATTAATGTACTGTGATGATTGCATGTCTCAAACCTCTGTCTGGCCTGAGATGTGGGGGGGTTGGGATTTTGGAGGAGATTAAGTGTTTTCGAAAATCAAATTAAGAAGTGAATTGCATAGTTTGCAGCAATGTAGTATGACAACAATGTCAACAACATGGAAAAATCTACACAAGCTGAATAGTAAAACTGCAGTGGTGGAAGGAAAATGTTATGGGTGATTTAAAGCATGCAAACGCAATCCTTTAAAGTTTATAACACAGTGTGTCTTTAAACATCCATTTTTGTTTATTCATACTGAGATCTAGTGGAGGAAAATGAACATTAAATTAATTTCACTTCTATTGGGGTTTTTATCCTGGGTTAATACTGAAATAAACAGTGTTGATTATAGTGTGACAAATGCTTTACCCTTGTAATGTCCACAACACCGTCACAGATACAGCCAGAGCCATTCAATTACGAAGGCAATGCATGACCAACCCCTTAGATAACTGAACCCCTTCACAGAGGGGGAGACGATTGGTCCCAAATGGCACCCTATTCCCCTATGTAATGCACTACTTTTGACCAGAGCCCAGGTCAAAAGTAGTGCACTATAAAGGGAATAGGAAGCCATTTGGGACCAATAAAGAGGCTGATGTGCAGAGAACAGCAGCAGCCGAGACTGTAGACAGACCGCCCCACAGCATTCATTCTCATTTTAATGATTTACACATCCTCTCCTTCTGGGGGAGTTTTACTAATTAATACGGCTGGGAGGGTTTTGCAAACAATTACCAGTGGAGGACTTAAATTGACCTCTCTTCCTATCAGAGCCAAGATGAAGCAGTGGTATTTGGACCCTAAATCTTACCGACTCTGTTCTGGTGCCCTTTCCAACATCTAATTTGGCAAGCAGGAAGAAGTTTTATGCTGGCAGGTAGAGTGAACAAAGCAGCATGAACCAAAATCTTCCAAACAGGAAGAACCAACCTCTTATCTCAGCACCCAGAAGCAAATGAGCTACTCAGCTGTGACGAGAGACTTCTCATTATCAGTGGTGGAAAAAAGTACCCAATTGTCATACTTGAGTAAAAGTATAGATACCTTAATAGAAAATGACTCAAGTAAAAGTGAAAGTCACCCGGTAAAATCCTACATGAGTAAACGTATTTGTTTTTAAATATACTTAAAAGTAAATGTAATTGCTAATATATACTTAAGTATGGTAAGGTAAAAGTAAAAATCAAAAAAGCATAAATCATTTCAAATTCCTTATATTAAGCAAACCAGACGGCACCATTTTCTTGTTTTGTTTAATTTACAGATAGCCAGGGGCACACTCCAACACTCAGACATCATTTACAAAGGAAGCATGTGTGTTTAGTGAGTCCACCAGATTAGAGGCAGTAGGGATGACCAGGGATGTTCTCTGGTTAGTGAGTCCACCAGATCAGAGGCAGTAGGGACGACCAGGGATGTTCTCTGTTTAGTGAGTCTGCCAGATCAGAGGCTGTAGGGATGACCAGGGATGTTCTCTGTCTAGTGAGTCCTCCAGATCAGAGGCAGTAGGAATGACCAGGGATGTTCTCTGTTTAGTGAGTCCTCCAGATCATAGGCTGTAGGGACGACTAGGGATGTTCTCTGTTTAGTGAGTCCTCCAGATCATAGGCTGTAGGGACGACTAGGGATGTTCTCTGTTTAGTGAGTCCTCCAGATCAGAGGCAGTAGGGATGACCAGGGATGTTCTCTGTTTAATGAGTCCTCCAGATCAGAGGCAGTAGGGATGACCAGGGATGTTCTCTGTTTAGTGAGTCCTCCAGATCAGAGGCAGTAGGGATGACCAGGGATGTTCTCTGTTTAGTCAGTCCTCCAGATCAGAGGCAGTAGGGATGACCAGGGATGATCTCTGTTTAGTGAGTCCTCCAGATCAGAGGCAGTAGGGATGACCAGGGCTGTTCTCTTGATAAGTGCGTGAATTAGAAACATTTTCTTGTCCTGCTAAGCATTCAAAATGTAACGAGTACTTTTGAGTGTCAGGGAAAATGTATGGAGTAAAAAATACTTTATTTTCTTTAGGAATGTAGTGGAGTAAAAGTGAAAGTTGTCAAAAATATAAATAGTAAAGTAAATTACAGATACCCCAAAACAACTACTTAAGTAGTACTTTCAAGTATTTTTACTAAAGTACTTTATACCACTGCTCATCATCTGACATGGATTATCAAAGTAAAACTCTTCCTCTGTTTCATCGGATCCATTTGGCATGTCTCACTACGGCATATAGGACTAAAACCTTGATTTCAGCTGCTGTGCTTGGATATGGCCTAGATTTGGTAGATGTAGTTATGCCACAGCTTCAGTGTAAGTTAATGAACATTGTACGTCCCAAATGAAATGAAATATTTCCCTATATAGTGCGCTACTTTTGACCTGGGCCCATAGTGCTCTGGTTAAAAGTAGTGCACTACATAGGGAATAGGGTGCTGTTTGAGCTCTAACATGACCACCTACCTCTGTATGTTTCTCCTGGGTTGTCTTCTGCTCTGTATGCAGCAGCAACGTTGCAGCGCATGACGCTCTTCTCCTGGCCAAACGCTTATCTGCAAGAGTAAAGAGAGACAGCAAATTAGCTTGTGGACTGGATTTTCTGTTGTTGTTGGTATAATATGATGATAAAATTGCAAATATATCTCAATGGAATTTGCAGCTGAGTAATCAACTCAAAGTATATGCTCAGGAGCCACATCACATCAAATCAAATCAAATGTTATTGGTCATATGCGCGCAATACAACAGGTGTAGACCTTACAGTGAAATGCTGAATACAACAGGTGTGGTAGACCTTACAGTGAAATGCTGAATACAACAGGTGTAGTAGACCTTACAGTGAAATGCTGAATACAACAGGTGTAGTAGACCTTACAGTGAAATGCTGAATACAACAGGTGTAGTAGACCTTACAGTGAAATGCTGAATACAACAGGTGTAAACCTTACAGTGAAATGCTTACTTACGAGCTCCTAACCGACAGCGCAGTTAAAAAAAATACAGATAAGAACAAGAGATAAAAGTAACAAGCAATTAAAGAGGAGGGGTGTGCCGGTACAGAGTCAATGTGCAGGGGCACCGGTTAGCTGAGGTACATCACATAAACCTAGTTGTGGTCCTGTCCTCCCTGGCAGGTCTTTACAGCTGGAGGTTGAGAGGAGTGCAGAACACAAGAAGATCAAGCAGACAGATGGACTCACATACTGGATGATGATAATGGTGATGGTGGTGATGATGATGGTGATGATGATGGTGATGATTATGATGGTGATGATGATGGTGATGGTGACAGTGATGGTTATTATGATGATGGTGATGATGGTGGTGGTGGTGGTGATGATGATGGTGATGATGGTGATGATGTTGGTGATGATGATGGTGATGATGATGGTGATGGTGATGATGGTTATGATGGTGATGATGATGACGGTGATGATTATGATGATGATGACAGTGATGGTTATGATGATGATGGTGATGGTGATGATGATGGTGATGATGGTGATGATGGTGGTGGTGATGATGATGGTGATGATGATGACGGTGATGGTTATGATGAAGATGGTGATGGTTATGATGGTGATGATGGTGGTGATGATGGTGGTGATGATGGTGGTGATGGTTATGATGGTGATGGTGATGATGATGGTGATGAAGATGATGATGGTGATGATGATGGTGATGAATGGAGACAACAGTTGGTGGAGTAGCGGCCGAAGATTCGACATTCTACATTACTGTCTGTGTCAAATGTTCTACATTACTGTCTGTGTCAAATGGTTTACATTACTGTCTGTGTCAAATGTTCTACATTACTGTCTGTGTCAAATGTTCTACATTACTGTCTGTGTCAAATGTTCTACATTACTGTCTGTGTCAAATGTTCTACATTACTGTCTGTGTCAAATGTTTTACATTACTGTCTGTGTCAAATGTTCTACATTACTGTCTGTGGTAAATGTTCTACATTACTGTCTGTGTCAAATGTTTTACATTACTGTCTGTGTCAAATGTTCTACATTACTGTCTATGTCAAATGTTCTACATTACTGTCTGTGTCAAATGTTCTACATTACTGTCTGTGTCAAATGTTTTACATTACTGTCTGTGGTAAATGTTCTACATTACTGTCTGTGTCAAATGTTTTACATTACTGTCTGTGTCAAATGTTTTACATTACTGTCTGTGTCAAATGTTCTACATTACTGTCTGTGTCAAATGTTCTACATTACTGTCTGTGTCAAATATTCTACATTACTGTCTGTGTCAAATGTTCTACATTACTGTCTGTGCCAAATGTTCTACATTACTGTCTGTGTCAAATGTTCTACATTACTGTCTGTGTCAAATGTTTTACATTACTGTCTGTGTCAAATGTTCTAAATTAGTGTCTGTGTCAAATGTTTTACATTACTGTCTGTGTCAAATGTGTTACATTACTGTCTGTGTCAAATGTTCTACATTACTGTCTGTGTCAAATGTTTTACATTACTGTCTGTGTCAAATGTTTTACATTACTGTCTGTGTCAAATGTTCTACATTACTGTCTGTGGTAAATGTTCTACATTACTGTCTGTGTCAAACATTTTACATTACTGTATGTGTCAAATGTTTTACATTACTGTATGTGTCAAATGTTTTACATTACTGTCTGTGTCAAAAGTTCTACATTACTGTCTGTGTCAAACATTTTACATTAGTGTATGTGTCAAATGTTTTACATTACTGTATGTGTCAAATGTTTTACATTACTGTCTGTGTCAAATGTTCTACATTACTGTCTGTGTCAAATGTTTTACATTACTGTCTGTGTCAAATGTTTTACATTACTGTGTGTGCCAAATGTTTTACATTACTGTCTGTGTCAAATGTACTACATTACTGTCTGTGTCAAATGTTTTACATTACTGTCTGTGTCAAATGTTTTACATTACTGTCTGTGTCAAATGTTCTACATTACTGTCTCTGTCAAATGTTTTACATTACTGTCTGTGTCAAATGTTTTACATTACTGTCTGTGTCAAATGTTTTACATTACGGTCTGTGTCAAATGTTTTACATTACTGTCTGTGTCAAATGTTTTACATTACTGTCTGTGTCAAATGTTTTACATTACTGTCTGTGTCAAATGTTCTACATTACTGTCTGTGTCAAAGCTTTCATTTTAAACCCTTCAGGTTCCACACACACACACACACACACACACACACACACACACACACACACACACACACACACACACACACACACACACACACACACACACACACACACACATACTCTCTTTGTTGGAATAGAGCCCTGAAGCCTTCTTCACAACAATTGAACCGCTCTCCTTGAAGTTCTTGATGATCCGATAAATGGTTGATTTAGGTGCAATCTTACTGGCAGCAATATCCTTGCCTGTGAAGCCCTTTTTGTGCAAAGCAATGATGACGGCACGTGTTTCCATGCAGGTAACCATGGTTGACAGAGGAAGAACAATGATTCCAAGCACCACCCTCCTTTTGAAGCACACCTGTGTTAACGAGAGAATCACTGACATGATGTCAGCTGGTCCTTTTGTGGCAGGGCTGAAATGCAGTGGAAATGTTTTTGGGGATTCAGTTCATTTGCAGGGCAAAAAGGGACTTTGCAATTAATTGCAATTCATCTGATCACTCTTCATAACATTCTGGAGTATATGCAAATTGCCATCATACAAACTGAGGCAGCAGACTTTGTGAAAATGTATATTTATGTCATTCTCAAAACTTTTGGGCATGACTGTACAATGTTAACCTGATGTTAGTATCTTCTACATTCCTTTCAGGGATACAGCGGTAATGTTGAACTGATGTTAGAATCTTCTACATTCCTTTCAGGGATACAGCGGTAATGTTGAACTGATGTTCATATCTTCTACATTCCTTTCAGGGATACAGCGGTAATGTTGAACTGATGTTAATATCTTACACAGATATGTTATTGAATGTACTGCAGCTGGGACATAACAAATCAGGGATATTTATTGCAGCCTGATGGCGGTGTGAATATTGATAGGGCACAATAGCAAAATCAATACCAGTTCTCTGCAATCTAATTAGGAGTCGCGTGCGTGCGCACACACACACACACACACACACACACACACACACACACACACACACACACACACACACACACACACACACACACACACACACACACACACACACACACACACAGAGGAGAGCTATAATGAAGGAAAATACACAATGGGTAGTCTAAAAGGTGAACAAATTGGATTCTGCCACTACCCGTGTTCCAGTTGTGTCAATATTTACTAAACACTAAACATAGTAAGGAATGAGACTAACAAATGAATATGCAGTATAGAGTTATCTATAGTACGAGCATAGAGATATGCAGTTTAGAGTGATCTATAGTACGAGCATAGATATATGCAGTATAGAGTTATCTATAGTACGAGCACAGATATATGCAGTATAGAGTTATCTATAGTACGAGCATAGAGATATGCAGCTTAGAGTGATCTATAGTATGAGCATAGAGATATGTAGTTTAGAGTGATCTATAGTACGAGCATAGATATATGCAGTATAGAGTGATCTATAGTACGAGCATAGAGATATGCAACATAAAGATGTCTATGGTAAGAGCATACACTGTTCCTAATATTGAGTTGCACCCCCTTTTGCCTTCAGAACTGCTTCAATTCATCGGTGCATGGACTCTACAAGACTCTCAAAAGCATTCCACAGGGATGTTGGCCCGTGATGACTCCAATGCTTCCCTCACTTGTGTCAAGTTGGCTGGATCAAATCAAATCAAATGTTATTAGTCACATGCGAAGTGAAATGCTTACGAGCCCCTAACCAACAATGCAGTAAAAAAAAACATAAGAATAAGAAATAAAAGTAACAAATAATTAAAGAACAGCAGTAAAATAACAATAGCGAGATTATATACAGGGGGATACTGGTACAGAGTCAATGTGCGGGGGCACCGGTTAGTCGAGGTAATATGTACATGTAGGTGGAGTTATTAAAGTGACTATGCAGAGATGATAACAACAGAGAGTAGCAGCGGTGTAAAAGGGGGGGGGGGGGGGGGGGGGGGGCAATGCAAATAGTCTGGGTAGCCATTTGATTATATGTTCAGGAGTCTTATGGCTTGGGGGTAGAAGCTGTTTAGAAGCCTTCTTGGACCTAGACTTGGTGCTCCGGTACCGCTTGCTGTGCGGTAGCAGAGAGAACAGTCTATGACTAGGGTGGCTGGAGTCTTTTAGGGCCTTCCTCTGACACCGCCTGGTAGAGGCGGGTAGAGACTCCAGCCACCCTAGTGTCCTTTGGGTGGTGGCATGTCTTTTGAGTGTGAAAAACTCAGCAGCGTTGTAGTTCTTGACACACTCAAACCAGAGGAGGCTGCTGAAGGGAGGACGGCTCCGAATAATGGCTTGAACGGTTCAAATGAAATGGCATCAAACACATAGAAACCATGTGTAGGATATCATTCCACCAATTCCGCTCCAGCCATTACCATGAGCCCGTCCTCCCCAATTAAGGTTCCACCAACCTCCTGTGACTCAAACCCGGTGCGCCTGTAACCTACTACCGTACCCCATTCAAAGGCACTTAAATATTTGTTCTTGCCCATTCCATGTCTCAATTGTCTCAAGGTGTAAAAATCCTTCTTTAACCTGTCTCCTCCCCTTCATCTACACTGATTGGAAGTGGATTTGACATCAATAAGTGACATCGAATAAGGGATTATAGCGTTCACCTGGATTCACCTGGTCAGTCTGTGTCATAGAAAGAGTGTATAACGTTAGGATCTCTTCAAAAATACAAATGCTCCCTCATCTCAGCTTGGTAGGAAACAAAGCCCTAGTTTCCCGTCTGAGATGGATAATTCTCCTGTGGCTTTCAGAAGGCAGTCAAGTGAAGCTGACATCAAGATGAAGAGAGATGACAAGAGGAAGCCTGGGAAATATTAAAGCTATTGGCACCAAAATATGCTTCCATGAGTCCTTCCTTTCTTCCGTGAACTGGGAGTTGTTGTTGTTGTTGATGTTGGTGTGTGTGTGTGTGTGTGTGTGTGTGTGTGTGTGTGTGTGTGTGTGTGTGTGTGTGTGTGTGTGTGTGTGTGTGTGTGTGTGTGTGTGTGTGTGTGTGTATGGAAAATAAAATGTGTGTTACAGCACTTTCCACTTGCTCAAACATGTTAAAATGTTAAAATGTTGCACTCAAGGATTGTAGATGATGAACAAACAGATGTAATAATGTATACTGAGATGATCTGATATCTTACTAGTCTGAGACACACACACACAACCTATTTCTACAGTACTCATGGGAGATGTATGTACTCATGGGAGATATGTTTATTTGACTGTGAGTGGACTGAAGGAGGTGCCGTCTGTCACAACACAGAGCTATGGATATTTATTATTATTTTTATTTTACCTTTATTTAACTAGGCAAGGCAGTTAAGAACAAATTCTTATTTTCAATGACAGCCTAGGAACAGTGGGTTAACTGCCTTGTTGAGGTGCAGAACAACAGAATTTTACCTTGTCAGCTCTGCGATTCGATCTAGCAACCTTTTGGCTACCTGCTCTAACCACTAGGCTACCTGGATCTAACCACTAGGCTACCTGGCTCTAACCACTAGGCTACCTGCTCTAACCACTAGGCTACCTGCTCTAACCACTAGGCTACCTGGCTCTAACCACTAGACTACCTGGCTCTAACCACTAGGCTACCTGCTCTAACCACTAGGCTACCTGCTCTAACCACTAGGCTACGTGCTCTAACCACTAGGCTACCTGGCTCTAACCACTAGGCTACCTGCTCTAACCACTAGGCTACCTGCTCTAACCACTAGGCTACCTGCTCTAACCACTAGGCTACCTGCTCTAACCACTAGGCTACCTGCTCTAACCACTAGACTACCTGCTCTAACCACTAGGCTACCTGGCTCTAACCACTAGGCTACCTGCTCTAACCACTAGGCTACCTGCTCTAACCACTAGACTACCTGCTCTAACCACTAGGCTACCTGGCTCTAACCACTAGGCTACCTGCTCTAACCACTAGACTACCTGCTCTAACCACTAGGCTACCTGCCACCCCGGAATGAAGGAGGTGCTGTCTGTCACATCACAGTGATACATTTCATCTCTTTACATGGTACACTTTAAATCAATGATGGACAGATTGGTTCAGCCTTTATCCAGACATGAGGAATGATGAAAGATACATAAAAGCATTTTGATGTTGAGATGACAACCTCCCTGAAACAAAGATATAAAGGCATATGAAGCTCACGGTACAGTAGGTCTGTTCTCCTACTGTAACAGGAGGTACGTTTATTACAATGATATGAAGCTCACGGTACAGTAGGTCTGTTCTCTTACTGTAACAGGAGGAACGTTTATTACAATGATATGAAGCCAGCGGTACAGTAGGTCTGTTCTCTTACTCTAAGACAGAGGAACGTTTATTACAATGATGACATATTTTGAGAAGTTCAAGGGTTGTGTTATGGTCAAATATATTCTTCACAGAGTGTAGCACCAACTATTCAGTCTGATGAATACAAAATGAGCCTCTACGAATGTATTATGCGGTACAATATTTTCATAAATACATGAATATACAGTATGGTTAAAAACATGAAACGGTGTATTAATTGATAGACGAATTGATCGATTGACTGACTGACATATCCAACCTGATGATTGATTGATTGATTGATTGATTGACAGGGCCTAACCTGATGTTGAGTGGGGTCTCCAGTCTCCAGTCATGAGAGCAACACCTGGCGCTGACAGTGATGTCATCCGGGCAAACTCGGCTGGCAGCATGGGTCCCATCAGGCCCTCCCAGGTGGCAGTGGATCCTGTAGGTCAAACAACAGGGACAGGGTTAGTTACCAGACATATCCTGTAGGTCAAACAACAGGGACAGGGTTAGTTACCAGACCTATCCTGTAGGTCAAACAACAGGGACAGGGTTAGTTACCAGACCTATCCTGTAGGTCAAACAACAGGGACAGGGTTAGTTACCAGACATATCCTGTAGGTCAAACAACAGGGACAGGGTTAGTTACCAGACATATCCTGTAGGTCAAACAACAGGGACAGGGTTAGTTACCAGACATATCCTGTAGGTCAAACAACAGGGACAGGGTTAGTTACAGGGTTAGGGTTAGGATCTCATGGGTTAGGCCCCAGGTTGCACGGGACCCTCGGTTGTACATGGCGTGACAATAACCATAGGAGTTATCCAGACAGAAACACACAAACAGACAGATCTGGGACCAGGCTACTGGTAAGGGATGGGCTTGGGCAGTGAGTCGGCACAAAGGCAGCCCCACTACATGAAACCCAGTCGGCTGGCACTGTGTGTGAAGCTCCTGGGACAGCCGGTGGAGTGGTCACATCAGTTAACTCTCTAGCACCCTGGATTTATCCCAAAGAGCACCTTATACCTTTATACAGTATCTCACAAAAGTGAGTACACCCCTCACATTTTTGTAAATATTTGAGTACATCTTTTCATGTGGCAACACTGAAGAAATGACACTTTGCTACAATGTAAAGTAGTGAGTGTACAGCTTGTATAACAGTGTAAATTTGCTGTCCCCTCAAAATAACTCAACACACAGCCATTAATGTCTAAACCGCTGGCAACAAAAGTGAGTACACCCCTAAATTGGGCCCAATTAGCCATTTTCCCTCCCCAGTGTCATGTGACTCGTTAGTGTTATACGGTCTCAGGTGTGAATGGGGAGCAGGTGTGTTACATTTGGTGTCATCGCTCTCACACTCCCTCATACTGACTGGTCACTGGAAGTTCGACATGGCTCCTCATGGCAAAGAACTCTCTGAGGATCTGAAAAAAAGAATTGTTGCTCTACATAAAGATGGCCTGGGCTATAAGAAGATTGCCAAGACCCTGAAACTGAGCTGCAGCACGGTGGCCAAGAACATACAGCGGTTTAACAGGACAGGTTCAACTCAGAACAGGCCTCGCCATGGTCGACCAAAGAAGTTGAGTGCACGTGCTCAGCGTCATATCCAGAGGTTGTCTTTGGGAAATAGACGTATGAGTGCTGCCAGCATTGCTGCAGAGGTTGAAAGGGTGGGGGTCGGCCTGTCAGTGCTCAGACCATACGCCGCACACTGCATCAAATTGGTCTGCATGGCTGTCGTCCCAGAAGGAAGCCTCTTCTAAAGATGATGCACAAGAAAGCCCGCAAACAGTTTGCTGAAGACAAGCAGACTAAGGACATGGATTACTGGAACCATGTCCTGTGGTCTGATGAGACCAAGATAAACTTATTTGGTTCAGATGGTGTCAAGCGTGTGTGGCGGCAACCAGGTGAGGAGTACAAAAACAAGTGTGTCTTGCCTACAGTTAAGCATGGTGGTGGGAGTGTCATGGTCTGGGGCTGCATGAGTGCTGCCGGCACTGGGGAGCTACAGTTCATTGAGGGAACCATGAAAGCCAACATGTACTGTGACATACTGAAGCAGAGCATGATCCCCTCCCTTCGGAGACTGGGCCGCAGGGCAGTATTCCAACATGATAACGACCCCAAACACACCTCCAAGACGACCACTGCCTTGCTAAAGAAGCTGAGGGTAAAGGTGATGGACTGGCCAAGCATGTCTCCAGACCTAAACCCTATTGAGCATCTGTGGGGCATCCTCAAACGGAAGGTGGAGGAGTGCAAGGTCTCTAACATCCACCAGCTCCGTGATGTCGGCATGGAAGAGGACTCCAGTGGCAACCTGTGAAGCTCTGGTGAACGCCATGCCCAAGAGGGTTAAGGCAGTGCTGGAAAATGATCGTGGCCACACAAAATATTGACACTTTGGGCCCAATTTGGATATTTTCACTTAGGGGTGTACTCACTTTTGTTGCCAGCGGTTTAGACATTAATGGCTGTGTGTTGAGTTATTTTGAGGGGACAGCAAATGTACACTGTTATACAAGCTGTACACTCACTACTTTACATTGTAGCAAAGTGTTATTTCTTCAGTGTTATCACATGAAAAGATATACTCAAATATTTACAAAAATGTGAGGGGTGTACTCACTTTTGTGAGATACTGTAGTTCACTACTTTAGACCAGGGTACAAAGGGAAAATAGTGCTAATTAGTATGCACACTTTGTGTTTCAACTACTGGCTCATATCGACTGGCTCATATCGACTGGCTCATATTGACTGGCTCAGAACTACTGGCTCAGAACTACTGGCTCATATCTACTGGCTCAGAACTACTGGCTCATATCTACTGGCTCAGATCTACTGGCTCATATCTACTGGCTCATATCTACTGGCTCAGATCTACTGGCTCAGATCTACTGGCTCATATCCACTGGCTCATATCTACTGGCTCATATCTACTGACTCATATCTACTGGCTCAGATCTAGTCAGGCCAGGTCTATGTAGGATAGGGCAGTTGCCTTGTTAACAGACATTATGTTTGAGACAAAACATTGATAGACACACACACAGTGCACGTCCATGTTTTAAATGTATGTCAATTCCAAAGTGTTTTGTCTGTAATGTCTTTTGGGTGATGTGTCAGACCCCAGTAAAACTAGCTGTCGTCGTTGGCCTCAGATAATGGCGATTATAATAAATAAAATAAATAAAAATCAAACATATTCAAAACTGTATCAGAAACAGCGTGGTAGCAATCCATCTGTATGCCAAGTTGAGACAACTCATTAAGTTAACTTACCTTTATAACTGATTATAACTAAAGATACTGCATCACATCAACTCCATTATCTACAGTAGATTTGTATTTTTCCTTTATTTAACCAGGCAAGTCATTTAGAATAAATTATTATTATTATTATTTACAATAACGACAACATATTGATTGCAGAGTTTCTTTCAAAGCAGATCATTTAAAACATTTTTTTTTTTTTGTACAAATGTCAACACAGCTTCAGGTTCATTTTGCAAAACGCACCATGTGGTCTCTTTTATATTCCACCCATCCCGTCTGCCTGCTGAATTCTCCCTGATAAGTGCAGTTTGTTTGGAAAGGTTAATTGTGTTTGGAATTAGCCAAGGGTTGATGAAAATTACCCGAGCTCAGTTAATCCAGCTGCTTGTCTGCCTGTCTTTTATGAATATGTATTTTGTTTCTTTTTGTCTGTTGTCAAAAGGCTGGAACAGACATGTATAATGCAAATTAGGAATTTTATAACAATCACTACAAAAACCCAGCAACAACAACGTGGAGATACAAAATGTTTCCACAAAAGTCAACATATTTCAACTTCATGACAACAATCAAAACATTAAATTGTACGAAGTTTGCTAATGTTGTATAATTGTTTAAAGTGGTGTGTGGACTGCTAAGCAATCAACCCACAATAGGAATAAAACAGCCATGCATTCAAGGTCTGGGATACGGTATGTTCAATGGAATGTCTGAGTGTCAAATTATACCCCATTCAATATATTCTGTCCTTATCACTGAGGGTAAAAAACATTAAGAACACTGTCCTAATATTTAGTTTCACCCTGTAGGTAGGCAGGACTGGGGTCTGAATGGAGAGGACAGAGATTCTGCTCTTTTCTAGAACCTGTAGGTAACATATTATATGGTCTGTACTTGACATGTAGGTTTCTCACTTATGGATGGCACAAACTGCATTATGGGGGAAGGGAATGGGCAGGTTGTATGTAAATTAAATACTGTAGTATTTACTATAGTTAAAAAAAAAGGGTAATGTTTTTGAGGACTGTAGTCTTTTTGCGGACACTACTGTAGTATTTACCATAGTATTCTACAGTATACTGCAACATTTTATAGTAAGTACTACACATGATCGAGGGATACTTGTAACGATCGTCGTCGGGTGACGAGGAAGCGGACCAAAACGCAGCTGGGAGCGAACACATTTTTATTCTTTTACACTGAAATAAACACGTACACAAAATCAAGAAAATGCCGATACGTTAGCTTCTCAAAATCAAAGAGACAACACCCCACAAACAGCGTGGGGGAAAGAGGAACTTAAATGTGATCCCAATCAGAGACAACTAGCGACAGCTGTCTCTGATTGGGAATCGACAGAACCCAACATAGAAATAACCCACATAGATCTAACACAAGGCTATAACGCTAACATAGACAACAAACCAAGGAAAAATACCCAGCATGACACACCCTGACCCAAAATACCCGAGTTCACCTGGTCAGGGCGTGACAGTACCCCCCCCCCCCCCAACGGTGCGTACTCCCGGCGCACCAAACTTAAGTCTATTAGGGGGGGGGGACCCGGGTGGGCGCCTCACCCTCGGTGGAGGCTCTGGCCCCGGGCGTGTTCTTTCCCCCGCCTCCACCTTAGCCCTACCCCTCTGGCCCGGACTGGACCACTGTGGAGCGGCATACTCAGGCTCTGGAGCGGAGCCGTCGACCGGAACAGGATTGGGCACCGGTGGACCGGACACGGGCCGTGCCGGACTGGGAACATGCACCACTGGCTTGGTGCAGGCAGCAGGAACGGGCCGGGCCGGACTGGGAACACGCACCACTGGCTTGGTGCGGGGAGCAGGAACGGGCCGGGCCGGACTGGGGACACGCACCACTGACTTGGTGCGGGGAACAGGGACGGGCCGGACAGGACTGTGGACACGCACCGTGGGCTTGGTGCGGGGAGCAGGAACGGGCCGGGCCGGGCCGGACTGGGGACACGCACCACTGACTTGGTGCGGGGAGCAGGGACGGGCTGGGCCGGACTGGGAACACGCACCACTGGCTTGGTGCGGGGAGCAGGAACAGGCCGGGCCGGACTGGGGACACGCACCACTGACTTGGTGCGGGGAGCAGGGACGGGCCGGGCCGGACTGGGGACACGCACCACTGACTTGGTGCGGGAGCAGGGACGGGCCAGACAGGACTGTGAACACGCACTGGTGAACTGAAGCGTGGAGCCGGTTTAGCCACTCGTCCTGGCTGGATGCCCATCCTAGCACGGCATGTGCTGGGCATGTCCACCGGACGCACCTGGTCAGGGCGTGACAATACTATATAGTATTCTATAGTATATTACAGTTTACTGCAGAATTCTATAGTATGTGTTAAATTGTAATATGTTTTAATGTGGGGGTATAACAATACATTGTTATACCCCCACATTCACATTTATACCCCCACATTCAATTATCAGCCATCCAATTATTTCACACTATTCACAGACAGCAAAAGCAATGCAGAACAATGAAAAAAGCTCAAGAGTGGATATCAGTAATACCAGATTACAGCCGGGACACGTTTATTATGCTCATTCAGAAAAAGCTCCAGTCCAGCGTTTAGGGCTTGGTGTGAAAACAGCCTGCTGACTACACCATAGAGAACCATGAACAGGCTTAGTTCCGCATCCCAAATGGCATTCTTTACCCAGAGTGCACTATGTTTGACCAGGGGACTATAGGGCCCTATATATAGAGAATAGGGTACCATTTGGCATGTGTTGTTAATCTCCTTAATTCCACTGAGACTACTCTGTGCTCTGTAGGAGGTCTCTTCAAGGATCATGAATACCACCGCTGTGTGATCTGATTGACCCAATTTAACACAACTCCCACGTCAGGCTAATAGGACTACCTATGAAAGACTGACTGTCACAGTGACGGGAGTGTTTCTGCATTCCAAGTGGCAACCTATTCCCTATATAGTGCACTACTTTTAACCATGACCCATAGGGCTCCTGTCAAATATAGTGCACTATATAGGGAATAGGGTGAGATTTCGGACGCACCCTATGAAAGTAGTCGAGAGTCCCTGATCCGAAAGATTATTCTTCTGAGGAGATAGCAGCAGCTATTGATGAAAGTCTGAGATGAGAGGAGGCCTTGAGACGACAGAACACCCCATCATAGATCAATACCATCTATTTTCTATTCTGATTCTACTTCTATGGATCACGTTGTCATAAAGTCATCTTCACGCTCTCAAAGACCAGAGGAGAGCCTGATATCATCATGGAGCAGCGAGACGTCTGTCTCTGGCTGCATTCAGGGCGTAATATATCGAATTTAGCAGACGTTTTCATCCAAAGCCACTTACAGAGATCGTGTACGTGCATTTTATATATTGGTTTCCCCCCCCACCGGGAATCGAACACACAACCATGCCGTTGCAAACGCCTTGTTCTACCAACTGAGTCATACAGGACCAGGTCATAGCGTGTGGAAATCAGCTGGTGACAAACGGACTGACAGAGAGAGGAGAGATGAGAGAGGAGAGAACCCACACCCCGCTGGGAACAGACAGGTCTTCAGTACACCACTCGCACACTATCAGATTGACAATGTGCTGTTGGTTGTCTTGTTGTATAATCAGTTTGCGACCCAAATAGCACACTATAGTCCCTATGTAGTGTGCTACTTTTGACCAGCGCCCTATGAGCCCCGGTTAGTAGAACTGCACTATAAATAGAGAATAGAGGTCCATTTTGGACACAGACTCAGTCAGAATGGAACGGTGCCACCGAACAGGAGAGATGGGTTTGGGATTTAGAAATATAAACTCCTCATAATCTGCTTTACTTTAATACATTCTTCTATTAATAGATGCAGTTCGTATGTTGATAAATATTGAATGACAAAATGCTCCTCTATAAATACCCACCACCCTTGCAGTCAACATGTAAATACTGGGTACTTCCCAAATGGCACCCTATTCCCTACAAAGTGCACCACTTTTGACCAGAGCCCTATGGAACCTATAGGTTAACTATATGTGAACATGAACTACCATGGGATATAACAGCAAGGGACCTCTCCTCCAGGCTTTACACTCTCTCTATGAAAACAGACAGAAAACGCAGTGTAACAATGAAGAGGACGTACTGTATGCATTTCAGTATTCTGCTATAATTAACCCTCAGGCACTTATCGTGGGCGTGTTGTACATTAGCAAAATACATAATGCAGTATTGGAATGGAATTCAAATGAAACTGAAATAAAAGCACTGAAAGTAAATAATAATTTCCAAAGTACGGCATAAGTAAAGGATTTAACTGGGCTGCTGTCCCGTCTGGTTCTGCTTTTAATCATGGAGGTGCAGCTTCTATATGTTGTACCACTGTATTTCTCTCTTGCCATTTGACAAATCAACTGTCAAATGACCTGACATCACCAAGACTCGATCTGGGAAGTTGCCAGCTCCAACTGAAATAAGCCTGAATGGAAATAAAAACACATGCCTCGTAAATTTGCAAAACGCCTCTCTGACGTTTAGCACCGCTGACTTCTTTTCCGTCTTTAAATCGAGGAGAACATTTAATCAGGGTCTTGTTTTTGAAATACAGGCTTCATAACAAACCACATTTACTAGACTGGGATCAACAGTATTATCACAGATGTTCAGACTGCAGAACATCCACAGTATTAAAACAGATGTTCAGACTGCAGAACATTTTAAAAGACTGAGACACTCATCTAGATTTAACGTCTAACAGAGTAAAGGATTTAACATCTGACAGAGTAAAGGATTTAACGTCTGACAGATTAAAGGATTTAACGTCTGACAGAGTAAAGGATTTAACGTCTGACAGAGTAAAGGATTTAACGTCTGACAGAGTAAAGGATTCAACGTCTGACAGAGTAAAGGATTTAACGTCTGACAGAGTAAAGGATTTAACGTCTGACAGAGTAAAGGATTTAACGTCTAACAGAGTAAAGGATTTAACGTCTAACAGAGTAAAGGATTTAACGTCTGACAGAGTAAAGGATTTAACGTCTGACAGAGTAAAGGATTTAACGTCTGACAGAGTAAAGGATTTAACGTCTGACAGAGTAAAGGATTTAACGTCTGACAGAGTAAAGGATTTAACGTCTGACAGAGTAAAGGATTTAACGTCTGACAGAGTAAAGGATTTAACGTCTGACAGAGTAAAGTATTTAACGTCTGACAGAGTAAAGGATTTAACGTCTGACAGAGTAAAAGATTTAACGTCTGACAGAGTAAAGGATTTAACGTCTGACAGAGTAAAGAATTTAACGTCTGACAGAGTAAAAGATTTAACGTCTGACAGAGTAAAGAATTTAACTTCTGACAGTTGCCTATTTGTTTTGTTTTTATTCATAGATATTCTAAACTCTTGCTCTCTCTCTCTGTGTGTGTGTGTGTGTGTGTGTGTGTGTGTGTGTGTGTGTGTGTGTGTGTGTGTGTGTGTGTGTGTGTGTGTGTCTGTGTGTGTGTGTGTGCACTTCCATGCTTCACTGACCCCTAAACATAAAAAACAGGAGAGACTGCCCCTAAATATAAACAAGAGAGACTGCCCCTGATTATAAACAACAGGAGAGACTTACCCCTAAATATAAACAACAGGAGAGACGGCCCCCTAAATATAAACAACAGGAGAGACGGCCCCCTAAATATAAACAACAGGAGAGACTGCCCCCTAAAAATAAAGAGGAGAGACTGCCCCCTAAATATAAACAGGAGAGACTGCCCCTGATTATAAACAACAGGAGAGACTGCCCCTGATTATAAACAACAGCAGAGACTGCCCCCTAAATATAAACAACAGGAGAGACTGCCCCCTAAATATAAACAGGAGAGACTGCCCCTGATTATAAACAACAGGAGAGACTGCCCCTGATTATAAACAACAGGAGAGACTGACCCCTGATTATAAACAACAGGAGAGACTGACACCTGATTATAAACAACAGGAGAGACTGCCCCCTGAATATAAACAACAGGAGAGACTGCCCCCTAAACATAAACAACAGGAGAGAATTACCCCTAAATATAAACAACAGGAGAGACGGCCCCCTAAATATAAACAACAGGAGAGACTGCCCCCTAAATATAAACAGGAGAGACTGCCCCTGATTATAAACAACAGGAGAGACTGCCCCTGATTATAAACAACAGCAGAGACGGCCCCCTAAATATAAACAACAGGAGAGACTGCCCCTAAATATAAACAGGAGAGACTGCCCCTGATTATAAACAACAGGAGAGACTGCCCCTGATTATAAACAACAGGAGAGACTGCCCCCTGAATATGAACAACAGGAGAGACTGCCCCTGAATATAAACAACAGGAGAGACTGCCCCCTGAATATAAACAACAGGAGAGACTGCCCCCTAAATATAAACAACAGGAGACACTGCCCCTGATTATAAACAACAGGAGAGACTGCCCCTGATTATAAACAACAGGAGAGACTGCCCCCTGAATATAAACAACAGGACAGACTGCCCCCTAAACATAAACAACTGGAGAGACTGCCCCTGATTATAAACAACAGGAGAGACTACCCCTGATTATAAACAACAGGATAGACTGCCCCTGATTATAAACAACAGGAGAGACTGCACCTGATTATAAACAACAGCAGAGACTGCCCCCTAAATATAAACAGGAGAGACTGCCCCTGATTATAAACAACAGGAGAGACTACCCCTGATTATAAACAACAGGATAGACTGCCCCTGATTATAAACAACAGGAGAGACTGCACCTGATTATAAACAACAGCAGAGACTGCCCCCTAAATATAAACAGGAGAGACTGCCCCTGATTATAAACAAAAGGAGAGACTGTCCCTGATTATAAACAACAGGAGAGACTGCCCCCTGAATATAAACAACAGGAGAGACTGCCCCCTGAATATAAACAACAGGAGAGACTGCCCCCTGAATATAAACAACAGGAGAGACTGCCCCTAATTATAAACAACAGGAGAGACTGCCCCTGATTATAAACAACAGGAGAGACTGCCCCTGATTATAAACAACAGGAGAGACTGACCCCTGATTATAAACAACAGGAGAGACTGACACCTGATTATAAACAACAGGAGAGGCGGCCCCCTAAATATAAACAACAGGAGAGACTTACCCCTATATATAAACAACAGGAGAGGGCCCCCTAAATATAAACAACAGGAGAGACTGACCCCTAAATATAAACAAGAGAGACGGCCCCCTAAATATAAACAGGAGAGACTGCCCCTGATTATAAACAACAGGAGAGACTGCCCCTGATTATAAACAACAGCAGAGACTGCCCCCTAAATATAAACAACAGGAGAGACTGCCCCTAAATATAAACAGCAGAGACTGCCCCTGATTATAAACAACAGGAGAGACTGCCCCTGATTATAAACAACAGGAGAGACTGCCCCCTGAATATAAACAACAGGAGAGACTGCCCCTGATTATAAACAACAGGAGAGACTGCCCCCTGAATATAAACAACAGGAGAGACTGCCCCCAGAATATAAACAACAGGAGAGACTGCCCCCTGATTATAAACAACAGGAGAGACTGCCCCTGATTATAAACAACAGGAGAGACTGACCCCTGATTATAAACAACAGGAGAGACTGACACCTGATTATAAACAACAGGAGAGACTGCCCCCTGAATATAAACAACAGGAGAGACTGCCCCCTAAACATAAACAACAGGAGAGAATTACCCCTAAATATAAACAACAGGAGAGACGGCCCCCTAAATATAAACAACAGGAGAGACTGCCCCCTAAATATAAACAGGAGAGACTGCCCCCTAAATATAAACAGGAGAGACTGCCCCGGATTATAAACAACAGGAGAGACTGCCCCTGATTATAAACAACAGCAGAGACTGCCCCCTAAATATAAACAACAGGAGAGACTGCCCCTAAATATAAACAGGAGAGACTGCCCCTGATTATAAACAACAGGAGATACTGCCCCTGATTATAAACAACAGGAGAGACTGCCTCCTGAATATAAACAACAGGAGAGACTGCCACTGAATATAAACAACAGGAGAGACTGCCCCCTGATTATAAACAACAGGAGAGACTGCCCCTGATTATAAACAACAGGAGAGACTGACCCCTGATTATAAACAACAGGAGAGACTGCCCCCTGAATATAAACAACAGGAGAGACTGCCCCCTAAACATAAACAACAGGAGAGACTTACCCCTAAATATAAACAACAGGAGAGACGGCCACATAAATATAAACAACAGGAGAGACTGCCCCCTAAATATAAACAGGAGAGACTGCCCCCTAAATATAAACAGGAGAGACTGCTCCTGATTATAAACAACAGGAGAGACTGCCCCTGATTATAAACAACAGCAGAGACTGCACCCTAAATATAAACAACAGGAGAGACATTCCCTAAATATAAACAGGAGAGACTGCCCCTGATTATAAACAACAGGAGAGACTGCCCCTTATTATAAACAACAGGAGAGACTGCCCCCTGAAAATAAACAACAGGAGAGACTGCCCCATGAATATAAACAACAGGAGAGACTGCCCCCTGAATATAAACAACAGCAGAGACTGCCCCCTAAATATAAAAAACTGGAGAGACTGCCCCTGATTATAAACAACAGGAGAGACTGCCCCTGATTATAAACAACAAGAGAGACTGACACCTGATTATAAACAACAGGAGAGACTGCCCCCTGAATATAAACAACAGGAGAGACTGCCCCCTAAACATAAACAACTGGAGAGACTGCCCCTGATTATAAACAACAGGAGAGACTGCCCCCTGAATATAAACAACAGGAGAGACTGCCCCCTGAATATAAACAACAGCAGAGACTGCCCCCTAAATATAAACAACAGGAGAGACTGCCCCTGATTATAAACAACAGGAGAGACTGCCCCCTGAATATAAACAACAGGAGAGACTGCCCCCTAAACATAAACAACTGGAGAGTGCCCCTGATTATAAACAACAGGAGAGACTGTCCCTGATTATAAACAACAGGAGATACTGCCCCTGATTATAAACAACAGGAGAGACTGCCCCTGATTATAAACAACAGGAGAGACTGACCCCTGATTATAAACAACAGGAGAGACTGACACCTGATTATAAACAACAGGAGAGACTGCCCCCTAAATATAAACAGGAGAGACTGCCCCTGATTATAAACAACAGGAGAGACTCCCCCTGATTATAAACAACAGCAGAGACTGCCCCCTAAATATAAACAACAGGAGAGACTGCCCCCTAAATATAAACAGGAGAGACTGCCCCTGATTATAAACAACAGGAGAGACTGCCCCTGATTATAAACAACAGGAGAGACTGCCCCCTGAATATGAACAACAGGAGAGACTGCCCCTGAATATAAACAACAGGAGAGACTGCCCCCTGAATATAAACAACAGGAGAGACTGCCCCTGATTATAAACAACAGGAGAGACTGCCCCTGATTATAAACAACAGGAGAGACTGCCCCTGATTATAAACAACAGGAGAGACTGCCCCCTGAATATAAACAACAGGACAGACTGCCCCCTAAACATAAACAACTGGAGAGACTGCCCCTGATTATAAAAAACAGGAGAGACTGCACCTGATTATAAACAACAGCAGAGACTGCCCCCTAAATATAAACAGGAGAGTGTGCCCCTGATTATAAACAAAAGGAGAGACTGCCCCTGATTATAAACAACAGGAGAGACTGCCCCCTGAATATAAACAACAGGAGAGACTGACACCTGATTATAAACAACAGGAGAGACTGCCCCCTGAATATAAACAACAGGAGAGACTGCCCCCTAAACATAAACAACAGGAGAGAATTACCCCTAAATATAAACAACAGGAGAGACGGCCCCCTAAATATAAACAACAGGAGAGACTGCCCCCTAAATATAAACAGGAGAGACTGCCCCCTAAATATAAACAGGAGAGACTGCCCTGGATTATAAACAACAGGAGAGACTGCCCCTGATTATAAACAACAGCAGAGACTGCCCCCTAAATATAAACAACAGGAGAGACTGCCCCTAAATATAAACAGGAGAGACTGCCCCTGATTATAAACAACAGGAGAGACTGCCCCTGATTATAAACAACAGGAGAGACTGCCTCCTGAATATAAACAACAGGAGAGACTGCCACTGAATATAAACAACAGGAGAGACTGCCCCCTGATTATAAACAACAGGAGAGACTGCCCCTGATTATAAACAACAGGAGAGACTGACCCCTGATTATAAACAACAGGAGAGACTGCCCCCTGAATATAAACAACAGGAGAGACTGCCCCCTAAACATAAACAACAGGAGAGACTTACCCCTAAATATAAACAACAGGAGAGACGGCCACATAAATATAAACAACAGGAGAGACTGCCCCCTAAATATAAACAGGAGAGACTGCCCCCTAAATATAAACAGGAGAGACTGCTCCTGATTATAAACAACAGGAGAGACTGCCCCTGATTATAAACAACAGCAGAGACTGCACCCTAAATATAAACAACAGGAGAGACATTCCCTAAATATAAACAGGAGAGACTGCCCCTGATTATAAACAACAGGAGAGACTGCCCCTTATTATAAACAACAGGAGAGACTGCCCCCTGAAAATAAACAACAGGAGAGACTGCCCCATGAATATAAACAACAGGAGAGACTGCCCCCTGAATATAAACAACAGCAGAGACTGCCCCCTAAATATAAAAAACTGGAGAGACTGCCCCTGATTATAAACAACAGGAGAGACTGCCCCTGATTATAAACAACAGGAGAGACTGCCCCTGATTATAAACAACAGGAGAGACTGACCCCTGATTATAAACAACAAGAGAGACTGACACCTGATTATAAACAACAGGAGAGACTGCCCCCTGAATATAAACAACAGGAGAGACTGCCCCCTAAACATAAACAACTGGAGAGACTGCCCCTGATTATAAACAACAGGAGAGACTGCCCCCTGAATATAAACAACAGGAGAGACTGCCCCCTGAATATAAACAACAGCAGAGACTGCCCCCTAAATATAAACAACAGGAGAGACTGCCCCTGATTATAAACAACAGGAGAGACTGCCCCCTGAATATAAACAACAGGAGAGACTGCCCCCTAAACATAAACAACTGGAGAGTGCCCCTGATTATAAACAACAGGAGAGACTGTCCCTGATTATAAACAACAGGAGATACTGCCCCTGATTATAAACAACAGGAGAGACTGCCCCTGATTATAAACAACAGGAGAGACTGACCCCTGATTATAAACAACAGGAGAGACTGACACCTGATTATAAACAACAGGAGAGACTGCCCCCTAAATATAAACAGGAGAGACTGCCCCTGATTATAAACAACAGGAGAGACTCCCCCTGATTATAAACAACAGCAGAGACTGCCCCCTAAATATAAACAACAGGAGAGACTGCCCCCTAAATATAAACAGGAGAGACTGCCCCTGATTATAAACAACAGGAGAGACTGCCCCTGATTATAAACAACAGGAGAGACTGCCCCCTGAATATGAACAACAGGAGAGACTGCCCCTGAATATAAACAACAGGAGAGACTGCCCCCTGAATATAAACAACAGGAGAGACTGCCCCTGATTATAAACAACAGGAGAGACTGCCCCTGATTATAAACAACAGGAGAGACTGCCCCTGATTATAAACAACAGGAGAGACTGCCCCCTGAATATAAACAACAGGACAGACTGCCCCCTAAACATAAACAACTGGAGAGACTGCCCCTGATTATAAAAAACAGGAGAGACTGCACCTGATTATAAACAACAGCAGAGACTGCCCCCTAAATATAAACAGGAGAGTGTGCCCCTGATTATAAACAAAAGGAGAGACTGCCCCTGATTATAAACAACAGGAGAGACTGCCCCCTGAATATAAACAACAGGAGAGACTGCCCCCTGAATATAAACAACAGGAGAGACTGCCCCCTGAATATAAACAACAGGAGAGACTGCCCCTGATTATAAACAACAGGAGAGACTGCCCCTGATTATAAACAACAGGAGAGACTGCCCCTGATTATAAACAACAGGAGAGACTGACCCCTGATTATAAACAACAGGAGAGACTGACACCTGATTATAAACAACAGGAGAGGCGGCCCCCTAAATATAAACAACAGGAGAGACTTACCCCTAAATATAAACAACAGGAGAGGGCCCCCTAAATATAAACAAAAGGAGAGACTGACCCCTAAATATAAACAACAGGAGATACGGCCCCCTAAATATAAACAACAGGAGAGACTGCCACCTAAATATAAACAGGAGAGACTGCCCCCCAAACATAAACAACAGGAGAGACTTACCCCTAAATATAAACAACAGGAGAGACGGCCCCCTAAATATAAACAACAGGAGAGACTGCCCCCTAAATATAAACAAGAGAGACGGCCCCCTAAATATAAACAACAGGAGAGACTGCCCCTGATTATAAACAACAGGAGAGACTGCCCCTGATTATAAACAACAGCAGAGACTGCCCCCTAAATATAAACAACAGGAGAGACTGCCCCTAAATATAAACAGCAGAGACTGCCCCTGATTATAAACAACAGGAGAGACTGCCCCTGATTATAAACAACAGGAGAGACTGCCCCCTGAATATAAACAACAGGAGAGACTGCCCTGATTATAAACAACAGGAGAGACTGCCCCCTGAATATAAACAACAGGAGAGACTGCCCCCTGAATATAAACAACAGGAGAGACTGCCCCCTGATTATAAACAACAGGAGAGATTGCCCCTGATTATAAACAACAGGAGAGACTGACCCCTGATTATAAACAACAGGAGAGACTGACACCTGAATATAAACAACAGGAGAGACTGCCCCCTAAACATAAACAACAGGAGAGAATTACCCCTAAATATAAACAACAGGAGAGACGGCCCCCTAAATATAAACAACAGGAGAGACTGCCCCCTAAATATAAACAGGAGAGACTGCCCCCTAAATATATAAACAGGAGAGACTGCCCCGGATTATAAACAACAGGAGAGACTGCACCTGATTATAAACAACAGGAGAGGCGGCCCCCTAAATATAAACAACAGGAGAGACTTACCCCTAAATATAAACAACAGGAGAGGGCCCCCTAAATATAAACAAAAGGAGAGACTGACCCCTAAATATAAACAACAGGAGATACGGCCCCCTAAATATAAACAACAGGAGAGACTGCCACCTAAATATAAACAGGAGAGACTGCCCCCCAAACATAAACAACAGGAGAGACTTACCCCTAAATATAAACAACAGGAGAGACGGCCCCCTAAATATAAACAACAGGAGAGACTGCCCCCTAAATATAAACAAGAGAGACGGCCCCCTAAATATAAACAACAGGAGAGACTGCCCCTGATTATAAACAACAGGAGAGACTGCCCCTGATTATAAACAACAGCAGAGACTGCCCCCTAAATATAAACAACAGGAGAGACTGCCCCTAAATATAAACAGCAGAGACTGCCCCTGATTATAAACAACAGGAGAGACTGCCCCTGATTATAAACAACAGGAGAGACTGCCCCCTGAATATAAACAACAGGAGAGACTGCCCCTGATTATAAACAACAGGAGAGACTGCCCCCTGAATATAAACAACAGGAGAGACTGCCCCCTGAATATAAACAACAGGAGAGACTGCCCCCTGATTATAAACAACAGGAGAGATTGCCCCTGATTATAAACAACAGGAGAGACTGACCCCTGATTATAAACAACAGGAGAGACTGACACCTGAATATAAACAACAGGAGAGACTGCCCCCTAAACATAAACAACAGGAGAGAATTACCCCTAAATATAAACAACAGGAGAGACGGCCCCCTAAATATAAACAACAGGAGAGACTGCCCCCTAAATATAAACAGGAGAGACTGCCCCCTAAATATATAAACAGGAGAGACTGCCCCGGATTATAAACAACAGGAGAGACTGCACCTGATTATAAACAATAGGAGAGACTGCCCCCTAAATATAAACAACAGGAGAGACTTACCCCTAAATATAAACAACAGGAGAGACGGCACCCTAAATATAAACAACAGGAGAGACTTACCCCTAAATATAAACAACAGGAGAGACGGCCCCCTAAATATAAACAACAGGAGAGACTGCCCCCTAAATATAAACAACAGGAGAGACTGCCCCTAAATATAAACAGGAGAGACTGCCCCTGATTATATACAACAGGAGAGACTGCCCCTGATTATAAACAACAGGAGAGACTGCCCCTTGAATATAAACAACAGGAGAGACTGCCCCTGATTATAAAGAACAGCAGAGACTGCCCCCTAAATATAAACAACAGGAGAGACTGCCCCTAAATATAAACAGGAGAGACTGCCCCTGATTATAAACAACAGGAGCGACTGCCCCTGATTATAAACAACAGGAGAGACTGCCCCCTGAATATAAACAACAGGAGAGACTGCCCCTGAATATAAACAACAGGAGAGACTGCCCCCTGATTATAAACAACAGGAGAGACTGCCCCTGATTATAAACAACAGGAGAGACAGACCCCTGATTATAAACAACAGGAGAGACTGCCCACTGAATATAAACAACAGGAGAGACTGCCCCCTAAACATAAACAACAGGAGAGACTTACCCCTAAATATAAACAACAGGAGAGACGGCCACATAAATATAAACAACAGGAGAGACTGCCCCCTAAATATAAACAGGAGAGAATGCCCCCTAAATATAAACAGGAGAGACTGCCCCTGATTATAAACAACAGGAGAGACTGCCCCTGATTATAAACAACAGGAGAGACTGACCCCTGATTATAAACAACAGGAGAGACTGACACCTGATTATAAACAACAGGAGAGGCGGCCCCCTAAATATAAACAACAGGAGAGACTTACCCCTATATATAAACAACAGGAGAGGGCTCCTAAATATAAACAACAGGAGAGACTGACCCCTAAATATAAACAAGAGAGACGGCCCCCTAAATATAAACAGGAGAGACTGCCCCTGATTATAAACAACAGGAGAGACTGCCCCTGATTATAAACAACAGCAGAGACTGCCCCCTAAATATAAACAACAGGAGAGACTGCCCCTAAATATAAACAGCAGAGACTGCCCCTGATTATAAACAACAGGAGAGACTGCCCCTGATTATAAACAACAGGAGAGACTGCCCCCTGAATATAAACAACAGGAGAGACTGCCCCTGATTATAAACAACAGGAGAGACTGCCCCCTGAATATAAACAACAGGAGAGACTGCCCCCAGAATATAAACAACAGGAGAGACTGCCCCCTGATTATAAACAACAGGAGAGACTGCCCCTGATTATAAACAACAGGAGAGACTGACCCCTGATTATAAACAACAGGAGAGACTGACACCTGATTATAAACAACAGGAGAGACTGCCCCCTGAATATAAACAACAGGAGAGACTGCCCCCTAAACATAAACAACAGGAGAGAATTACCCCTAAATATAAACAACAGGAGAGACGGCCCCCTAAATATAAACAACAGGAGAGACTGCCCCCTAAATATAAACAGGAGAGACTGCCCCCTAAATATAAACAGGAGAGACTGCCCCGGATTATAAACAACAGGAGAGACTGCCCCTGATTATAAACAACAGCAGAGACTGCCCCCTAAATATAAACAACAGGAGAGACTGCCCCTAAATATAAACAGGAGAGACTGCCCCTGATTATAAACAACAGGAGAGACTGCCCCTGATTATAAACAACAGGAGAGACTGCCTCCTGAATATAAACAACAGGAGAGACTGCCACTGAATATAAACAACAGGAGAGACTGCCCCCTGATTATAAACAACAGGAGAGACTGCCCCTGATTATAAACAACAGGAGAGACTGACCCCTGATTATAAACAACAGGAGAGACTGCCCCCTGAATATAAACAACAGGAGAGACTGCCCCCTAAACATAAACAACAGGAGAGAATTACCCCTAAATATAAACAACAGGAGAGACGGCCACATAAATATAAACAACAGGAGAGACTGCCCCCTAAATATAAACAGGAGAGACTGCCCCCTAAATATAAACAGGAGAGACTGCTCCTGATTATAAACAACAGGAGAGACTGCCCCTGATTATAAACAACAGCAGAGACTGCACCCTAAATATAAACAACAGGAGAGACTGCCCCTAAATATAAACAGGAGAGACTGCCCCTGATTATAAACAACAGGAGAGACTGCCCCTGATTATAAACAACAGGAGAGACTGACCCCTGATTATAAACAACAAGAGAGACTGACACCTGATTATAAACAACAGGAGAGACTGCCCCCTGAATATAAACAACAGGAGAGACAGCCCCCTAAACATAAACAACTGGAGAGACTGCCCCTGATTATAAACAACAGGAGAGACTGCCCCTGATTATAAACAACAGGAGAGACTGCCCCCTGAATATAAACAACAGGAGAGACTGCCCCCTGAATATAAACAACAGCAGAGACTGCCCCCTAAATATAAACAACAGGAGAGACTGCCCCTGATTATAAACAACAGGAGAGACTGCCCCCTGAATATAAACAACAGGAGAGACTGCCCCCTAAACATAAACAACTGGAGAGTGCCCCTGATTATAAACAACAGGAGAGACTGTCCCTGATTATAAACAACAGGAGATACTGCCCCTGATTATAAACAACAGGAGAGACTGCCCCTGATTATAAACAACAGGAGAGACTGACCCCTGATTATAAACAACAGGAGAGACTGACACCTGATTATAAACAACAGGAGAGACTGCCCCTGATTATAAACAACAGCAGAGACTGCCCCCTAAATATAAACAACAGGAGAGACTGCCCCTAAATATAAACAGCAGAGACTGCCCCTGATTATAAACAACAGGAGAGACTGCCCCTGATTATAAACAACAGGAGAGACTGCCCCCTGAATATAAACAACAGGAGAGACTGCCCCTGATTATAAACAACAGGAGAGACTGCCCCCTGAATATAAACAACAGGAGAGACTGCCCCCAGAATATAAACAACAGGAGAGACTGCCCCCTGATTATAAACAACAGGAGAGACTGCCCCTGATTATAAACAACAGGAGAGACTGACCCCTGATTATAAACAACAGGAGAGACTGACACCTGATTATAAACAACAGGAGAGACTGCCCCCTGAATATAAACAACAGGAGAGACTGCCCCCTAAACATAAACAACAGGAGAGAATTACCCCTAAATATAAACAACAAGAGAGACGGCCCCCTAAATATAAACAACAGGAGAGACTGCCCCCTAAATATAAACAGGAGAGACTGCCCCCTAAATATAAACAGGAGAGACTGCCCCGGATTATAAACAACAGGAGAGACTGCCCCTGATTATAAACAACAGCAGAGACTGCCCCCTAAATATAAACAACAGGAGAGACTGCCCCTAAATATAAACAGGAGAGACTGCCCCTGATTATAAACAACAGGAGAGACTGCCCCTGATTATAAACAACAGGAGAGACTGCCTCCTGAATATAAACAACAGGAGAGACTGCCACTGAATATAAACAACAGGAGAGACTGCCCCCTGATTATAAACAACAGGAGAGACTGCCCCTGATTATAAACAACAGGAGAGACTGACCCCTGATTATAAACAACAGGAGAGACTGCCCCCTGAATATAAACAACAGGAGAGACTGCCCCCTAAACATAAACAACAGGAGAGACTTACCCCTAAATATAAACAACAGGAGAGACGGCCACATAAATATAAACAACAGGAGAGACTGCCCCCTAAATATAAACAGGAGAGACTGCCCCCTAAATATAAACAGGAGAGACTGCTCCTGATTATAAACAACAGGAGAGACTGCCCCTGATTATAAACAACAGCAGAGACTGCACCCTAAATATAAACAACAGGAGAGACTGCCCCTAAATATAAACAGGAGAGACTGCCCCTGATTATAAACAACAGGAGAGACTGCCCCTGATTATAAACAACAGGAGAGACTGACCCCTGATTATAAACAACAAGAGAGACTGACACCTGATTATAAACAACAGGAGAGACTGCCCCCTGAATATAAACAACAGGAGAGACAGCCCCCTAAACATAAACAACTGGAGAGACTGCCCCTGATTATAAACAACAGGAGAGACTGCCCCTGATTATAAACAACAGGAGAGACTGCCCCCTGAATATAAACAACAGGAGAGACTGCCCCCTGAATATAAACAACAGCAGAGACTGCCCCCTAAATATAAACAACAGGAGAGACTGCCCCTGATTATAAACAACAGGAGAGACTGCCCCCTGAATATAAACAACAGGAGAGACTGCCCCCTAAACATAAACAACTGGAGAGTGCCCCTGATTATAAACAACAGGAGAGACTGTCCCTGATTATAAACAACAGGAGATACTGCCCCTGATTATAAACAACAGGAGAGACTGCCCCTGATTATAAACAACAGGAGAGACTGACCCCTGATTATAAACAACAGGAGAGACTGACACCTGATTATAAACAACAGGAGAGACTGCCCCCTAAATATAAACAGGAGAGACTGCCCCTGATTATAAACAACAGGAGAGACTCCCCCTGATTATAAACAACAGCAGAGACTGCCCCCTAAATATAAACAACAGGAGAGACTGCCCCCTAAATATAAACAGGAGAGACTGCCCCTGATTATAAACAACAGGAGAGACTGCCCCTGATTATAAACAACAGGAGAGACTGCCCCCTGAATATGAACAACAGGAGAGACTGCCCCTGAATATAAACAACAGGAGAGACTGCCCCCTGAATATAAACAACAGGAGAGACTGCCCCTGATTATAAACAACAGGAGAGACTGCCCCTGATTATAAACAACAGGAGAGACTGCCCCTGATTATAAACAACAGGAGAGACTGCCCCCTGAATATAAACAACAGGACAGACTGCCCCCTAAACATAAACAACTGGAGAGACTGCCCCTGATTATAAACAACAGGAGAGACTGCCCCTGATTATAAACAACAGGATAGACTGCCCCTGATTATAAAAAACAGGAGAGACTGCACCTGATTATAAACAACAGCAGAGACTGCCCCCTAAATATAAACAGGAGAGTGTGCCCCTGATTATAAACAAAAGGAGAGACTGCCCCTGATTATAAACAACAGGAGAGACTGCCCCTGATTATAAACAACAGGAGAGACTGCCCCTGATTATAAACAACAGGAGAGACTGACCCCTGATTATAAACAACAGGAGAGACTGACACCTGATTATAAACAACAGGAGAGGCGGCCCCCTAAATATAAACAACAGGAGAGACTTACCCCTAAATATAAACAACAGGAGAGGGCCCCCTAAATATAAACAAAAGGAGAGACTGACCCCTAAATATAAACAACAGGAGATACGGCCCCCTAAATATAAACAACAGGAGAGACTGCCACCTAAATATAAACAGGAGAGACTGCCCCCCAAACATAAACAACAGGAGAGACTTACCCCTAAATATAAACAACAGGAGAGACGGCCCCCTAAATATAAACAACAGGAGAGACTGCCCCCTAAATATAAACAAGAGAGACGGCCCCCTAAATATAAACAACAGGAGAGACTGCCCCTGATTATAAACAACAGGAGAGACTGCCCCTGATTATAAACAACAGCAGAGACTACCCCCTAAATATAAACAACAGGAGAGACTGCCCCTAAATATAAACAGCAGAGACTGCCCCTGATTATAAACAACAGGAGAGACTGCCCCTGATTATAAACAACAGGAGAGACTGCCCCCTGAATATAAACAACAGGAGAGACTGCCCCTGATTATAAACAACAGGAGAGACTGCCCCCTGAATATAAACAACAGGAGAGACTGCCCCCTGAATATAAACAACAGGAGAGACTGCCCCCTGATTATAAACAACAGGAGAGATTGCCCCTGATTATAAACAAAAGGAGAGACTGACCCCTGATTATAAACAACAGGAGAGACTGACACCTGAATATAAACAACAGGAGAGACTGCCCCCTAAACATAAACAACAGGAGAGAATTACCCCTAAATATAAACAACAGGAGAGACGGCCCCCTAAATATAAACAACAGGAGAGACTGCCCCCTAAATATAAACAGGAGAGACTGCCCCCTAAATATAAACAGGAGAGACTGCCCCGGATTATAAACAACAGGAGAGACTGCACCTGATTATAAACAATAGGAGAGACTGCCCCCTAAATATAAACAACAGGAGAGACTTACCCCTAAATATAAACAACAGGAGAGACGGCACCCTAATTATAAAAAACAGGAGAGACTGCACCTGATTATAAACAACAGCAGAGACTGCCCCCTAAATATAAACAGGAGAGTGTGCCCCTGATTATAAACAAAAGGAGAGACTGCCCCTGATTATAAACAACAGGAGAGACTGCCCCTGATTATAAACAACAGGAGAGACTGCCCCTGATTATAAACAACAGGAGAGACTGACCCCTGATTATAAACAACAGGAGAGACTGACACCTGATTATAAACAACAGGAGAGGCGGCCCCCTAAATATAAACAACAGGAGAGACTTACCCCTAAATATAAACAACAGGAGAGGGCCCCCTAAATATGAACAAAAGGAGAGACTGACCCCTAAATATAAACAACAGGAGATACGGCCCCCTAAATATAAACAACAGGAGAGACTGCCACCTAAATATAAACAGGAGAGACTGCCCCCCAAACATAAACAACAGGAGAGACTTACCCCTAAATATAAACAACAGGAGAGACGGCCCCCTAAATATAAACAACAGGAGAGACTGCCCCCTAAATATAAACAAGAGAGACGGCCCCCTAAATATAAACAACAGGAGAGACTGCCCCTGATTATAAACAACAGGAGAGACTGCCCCTGATTATAAACAACAGCAGAGACTACCCCCTAAATATAAACAACAGGAGAGACTGCCCCTAAATATAAACAGCAGAGACTGCCCCTGATTATAAACAACAGGAGAGACTGCCCCTGATTATAAACAACAGGAGAGACTGCCCCCTGAATATAAACAACAGGAGAGACTGCCCCTGATTATAAACAACAGGAGAGACTGCCCCCTGAATATAAACAACAGGAGAGACTGCCCCCTGAATATAAACAACAGGAGAGACTGCCCCCTGATTATAAACAACAGGAGAGATTGCCCCTGATTATAAACAAAAGGAGAGACTGACCCCTGATTATAAACAACAGGAGAGACTGACACCTGAATATAAACAACAGGAGAGACTGCCCCCTAAACATAAACAACAGGAGAGAATTACCCCTAAATATAAACAACAGGAGAGACGGCCCCCTAAATATAAACAACAGGAGAGACTGCCCCCTAAATATAAACAGGAGAGACTGCCCCCTAAATATAAACAGGAGAGACTGCCCCGGATTATAAACAACAGGAGAGACTGCACCTGATTATAAACAATAGGAGAGACTGCCCCCTAAATATAAACAACAGGAGAGACTTACCCCTAAATATAAACAACAGGAGAGACGGCACCCTAAATATAAACAACAGGAGAGACTTACCCCTAAATATAAACAACAGGAGAGACGGCCCCCTAAATATAAACAACAGGAGAGACTGCCCCCTAAATATAAACAACAGGAGAGACTGCCCCTAAATATAAACAGGAGAGACTGCCCCTGATTATATACAACAGGAGAGACTGCCCCTGATTATAAACAACAGGAGAGACTGCCCCTTGAATATAAACAACAGGAGAGACTGCCCCTGATTATAAAGAACAGCAGAGACTGCCCCCTAAATATAAACAACAGGAGAGACTGCCCCTAAATATAAACAGGAGAGACTGCCCCTGATTATAAACAACAGGAGCGACTGCCCCTGATTATAAACAACAGGAGAGACTGCCCCCTGAATATAAACAACAGGAGAGACTGCCCCTGAATATAAACAACAGGAGAGACTGCCCCCTGATTATAAACAACAGGAGAGACTGCCCCTGATTATAAACAACAGGAGAGACAGACCCCTGATTATAAACAACAGGAGAGTGTGCCCACTGAATATAAACAACAGGAGAGACTGCCCCCTAAACATAAACAACAGGAGAGACTTACCCCTAAATATAAACAACAGGAGAGACGGCCACATAAATATAAACAACAGGAGAGACTGCCCCCTAAATATAAACAGGAGAGACTGCCCCCTAAATATAAACAGGAGAGACTGCTCCTGATTATAAACAACAGGAGAGACTGCCCCTGATTATAAACAACAGCAGAGACTGCCCCCTAAATATAAACAACAGGAGAGACTGCCCCTAAATATAAACAGGAGAGACTGCCCCTGATTATAAACAACAGGAGAGACTGCCCCTGATTAAAAACAACAGGAGAGACTGCCCCTTATTATAAACAACAGGAGAGACTGCCCCCTGAAAATAAACAACAGGAGAGACTGCCCCATGAATATAAACAACAGGAGAGACTGCCCCCTGAATATAAACAACAGCAGAGACTGCCCCCTGAATATAAACAACAGGAGAGACTGCCCCTGATTATAAACAACAGGAGAGACTGCCCCTGATTATAAACAACGGGAGAGACTGCCCCTGATTATAAACAACAGGAGAGACTGACCCCTGATTATAAACAACAAGAGAGACTGACACCTGATTATAAACAACAGGAGAGACTGCCCCCTGAATATAAACAACAGGAGAGACTGCCCCTAAACATAAACAACTGGAGAGACTGCCCCTGATTATAAACAACAGGAGAGACTGCCCCTGATTATAAACAACAGGAAAGACTACCCCTGAATATAAACAACAGGAGAGACTGCCCCCTGAATATAAACAACAGCAGAGACTGCCCCCTAAATATAAACAACAGGAGAGACTGCCCCTGATTATAAACAACAGGAGAGACTGCCCACTGAATATAAACAACAGGAGAGACTGCCCCCTAAATATAAACAGGAGAGACTGCCCCTGATTATAAACAACAGGAGAGACTGCCCCTGATTATAAACAACAGGAGAGACTGCCCCCTGAATATGAACAACAGGAGAGACTGCCCCTGAATATAAACAACAGGAGAGACTGCCCCCTGAATATAAACAACAGGAGAGACTGCCCCTGATTATAAACAACAGGAGAGACTGCCCCTGATTATAAACAACAGGAGAGACTGCCCCTGATTATAAACAACAGGAGAGACTGCCCCCTGAATATAAACAACAGGACAGACTGCCCCCTAAACATAAACAACTGGAGAGACTGCCCCTGATTATAAACAACAGGAGAGACTGCCCCTGATTATAAACAACAGGATAGACTGCCCCTGATTATAAACAACAGGAGAGACTGCACCTGATTATAAACAACAGCAGAGACTGCCCCCTAAATATAAACAGGAGAGTGTGCCCCTGATTATAAACAAAAGGAGAGACTGCCCCTGATTATAAACAACAGGAGAGACTGCCCCCTGAATATAAACAACAGGAGAGACTGCCCCCTGAATATAAACAACAGGAGAGACTGCCCCCTGAATATAAACAACAGGAGAGACTGCCCCTGATTATAAACAACAGGAGAGACTGCCCCTGATTATAAACAACAGGAGAGACTGCCCCTGATTATAAACAACAGGAGAGACTGACCCCTGATTATAAACAACAGGAGAGACTGACACCTGATTATAAACAACAGGAGAGGCGGCCCCCTAAATATAAACAACAGGAGAGACTTACCCCTAAATATAAACAACAGGAGAGGGCCCCCTAAATATAAACAAAAAGAGAGACTGACCCCTAAATATAAACAACAGGAGATACGGCCCCCTAAATATAAACAACAGGAGAGACTGCCACCTAAATATAAACAGGAGAGACTGCCCCCCAAACATAAACAACAGGAGAGACTTACCCCTAAATATAAACAACAGGAGAGACGGCCCCCTAAATATAAACAACAGGAGAGACTGCCCCTTAAATATAAACAAGAGAGACGGCCCCCTAAATATAAACAGGAGAGACTGCCCCTGATTATAAACAACAGGAGAGACTGCCCCTGATTATAAACAACAGCAGAGACTGCCCCCTAAATATAAACAACAGGAGAGACTGCCCCTAAATATAAACAGCAGAGACTGCCCCTGATTATAAACAACAGGAGAGACTGCCCCTGATTATAAACAACAGGAGAGACTGCCCCCTGAATATAAACAACAGGAGAGACTGCCCCTGATTATAAACAACAGGAGAGACTGCCCCCTGAATATAAACAACAGGAGAGACTGCCCCCTGAATATAAACAACAGGAGAGACTGCCCCCTGATTATAAACAACAGGAGAGATTGCCCCTGATTATAAACAACAGGAGAGACTGACCCCTGATTATAAACAACAGGAGAGACTGACACCTGAATATAAACAACAGGAGAGACTGCCCCCTAAACATAAACAACAGGAGAGAATTACCCCTAAATATAAACAACAGGAGAGACGGCCCCCTAAATATAAACAACAGGAGAGACTGCCCCCTAAATATAAACAGGAGAGACTGCCCCCTAAATATAAACAGGAGAGACTGCCCCGGATTATAAACAACAGGAGAGACTGCACCTGATTATAAACAATAGGAGAGACTGCCCCCTAAATATAAACAACAGGAGAGACTTACCCCTAAATATAAACAACAGGAGAGACGGCCCCCTAAATATAAACAACAGGAGAGACTGCCCCCTAAATATAAACAACAGGAGAGACTTTCCCTAAATATAAACAGGAGAGACTGCCCCTGATTATATACAACAGGAGAGACTGCCCCTGATTATAAACAACAGGAGAGACTGCCCCTTGAATATAAACAACAGGAGAAACTGCCCCTGATTATAAACAACAGCAGAGACTGCCCCCTAAATATAAACAACAGGAGAGACTGCCCCTAAATATAAACAGGAGAGACTGCCCCTGATTATAAACAACAGGAGCGACTGCCCCTGATTATAAACAACAGGAGAGACTGCCCCCTGAATATAAACAACAGGAGAGACTGCCCCTGAATATAAACAACAGGAGAGACTGCCCCCTGATTATAAACAACAGGAGAGACTGCCCCTGATTATAAACAACAGGAGAGACTGCCCCTTATTATAAACAACAGGAGAGACTGCCCCCTGAAAATAAACAACAGGAGAGACTGCCCCATGAATATAAACAACAGGAGAGACTGCCCCCTGAATATAAACAACAGCAGAGACTGCCCCCTGAATATAAACAACAGGAGAGACTGCCCCTGATTATAAACAACAGGAGAGACTGCCCCTGATTATAAACAACGGGAGAGACTGCCCCTGATTATAAACAACAGGAGAGACTGACCCCTGATTATAAACAACAAGAGAGACTGACACCTGATTATAAACAACAGGAGAGACTGCCCCCTGAATATAAACAACAGGAGAGACTGCCCCTAAACATATACAACTGGAGAGACTGCCCCTGATTATAAACAACTGGAGAGACTGCCCCTGATTATAAACAACAGGAGAGACTTCCCCCTGAATATAAACAACAGGAGAGACTGCCCCCTGAATATAAACAACAGCAGAGACTGCCCCTAAATATAAACAACAGGAGAGACTGCCCCTGATTATAAACAACAGGAGAGACTGCCCCCTGAATATAAACAACAGGAGAGACTGCCCCCTAAACATAAACAACTGGAGAGACTGCCCCTGATTATAAACAACAGGAGAGACTGTCCCTGATTATAAACAACAGGAGATACTGCCCCTGATTATAAACAACAGGAGAGACTGCCCCTGATTATAAACAACAGGAGAGACTGACCCCTGATTATAAACAACAGGAGAGACTGACACCTGATTATAAACAACAGGAGAGACTTACCCCTAAATATAAACAACAGGAGAGGGCCCCCTAAATATAAACAAAAAGAGAGACTGACCCCTAAATATAAACAACAGGAGATACGGCCCCCTAAATATAAACAACAGGAGAGACTGCCACCTAAATATAAACAGGAGAGACTGCCCCCCAAACATAAACAACAGGAGAGACTTACCCCTAAATATAAACAACAGGAGAGACGGCCCCCTAAATATAAACAACAGGAGAGACTGCCCCTTAAATATAAACAAGAGAGACGGCCCCCTAAATATAAACAGGAGAGACTGCCCCTGATTATAAACAACAGGAGAGACTGCCCCTGATTATAAACAACAGCAGAGACTGCCCCCTAAATATAAACAACAGGAGAGACTGCCCCTAAATATAAACAGCAGAGACTGCCCCTGATTATAAACAACAGGAGAGACTGCCCCTGATTATAAACAACAGGAGAGACTGCCCCCTGAATATAAACAACAGGAGAGACTGCCCCTGATTATAAACAACAGGAGAGACTGCCCCCTGAATATAAACAACAGGAGAGACTGCCCCCTGAATATAAACAACAGGAGAGACTGCCCCCTGATTATAAACAACAGGAGAGATTGCCCCTGATTATAAACAACAGGAGAGACTGACCCCTGATTATAAACAACAGGAGAGACTGACACCTGAATATAAACAACAGGAGAGACTGCCCCCTAAACATAAACAACAGGAGAGAATTACCCCTAAATATAAACAACAGGAGAGACGGCCCCCTAAATATAAACAACAGGAGAGACTGCCCCCTAAATATAAACAGGAGAGACTGCCCCCTAAATATAAACAGGAGAGACTGCCCCGGATTATAAACAACAGGAGAGACTGCACCTGATTATAAACAATAGGAGAGACTGCCCCCTAAATATAAACAACAGGAGAGACTTACCCCTAAATATAAACAACAGGAGAGACGGCCCCCTAAATATAAACAACAGGAGAGACTGCCCCCTAAATATAAACAACAGGAGAGACTTTCCCTAAATATAAACAGGAGAGACTGCCCCTGATTATATACAACAGGAGAGACTGCCCCTGATTATAAACAACAGGAGAGACTGCCCCTTGAATATAAACAACAGGAGAAACTGCCCCTGATTATAAACAACAGCAGAGACTGCCCCCTAAATATAAACAACAGGAGAGACTGCCCCTAAATATAAACAGGAGAGACTGCCCCTGATTATAAACAACAGGAGCGACTGCCCCTGATTATAAACAACAGGAGAGACTGCCCCCTGAATATAAACAACAGGAGAGACTGCCCCTGAATATAAACAACAGGAGAGACTGCCCCCTGATTATAAACAACAGGAGAGACTGCCCCTGATTATAAACAACAGGAGAGACTGCCCCTTATTATAAACAACAGGAGAGACTGCCCCCTGAAAATAAACAACAGGAGAGACTGCCCCATGAATATAAACAACAGGAGAGACTGCCCCCTGAATATAAACAACAGCAGAGACTGCCCCCTGAATATAAACAACAGGAGAGACTGCCCCTGATTATAAACAACAGGAGAGACTGCCCCTGATTATAAACAACGGGAGAGACTGCCCCTGATTATAAACAACAGGAGAGACTGACCCCTGATTATAAACAACAAGAGAGACTGACACCTGATTATAAACAACAGGAGAGACTGCCCCCTGAATATAAACAACAGGAGAGACTGCCCCTAAACATATACAACTGGAGAGACTGCCCCTGATTATAAACAACTGGAGAGACTGCCCCTGATTATAAACAACAGGAGAGACTTCCCCCTGAATATAAACAACAGGAGAGACTGCCCCCTGAATATAAACAACAGCAGAGACTGCCCCTAAATATAAACAACAGGAGAGACTGCCCCTGATTATAAACAACAGGAGAGACTGCCCCCTGAATATAAACAACAGGAGAGACTGCCCCCTAAACATAAACAACTGGAGAGACTGCCCCTGATTATAAACAACAGGAGAGACTGTCCCTGATTATAAACAACAGGAGATACTGCCCCTGATTATAAACAACAGGAGAGACTGCCCCTGATTATAAACAACAGGAGAGACTGACCCCTGATTATAAACAACAGGAGAGACTGACACCTGATTATAAACAACAGGAGAGACTGCCCCCTAAATATAAACAACAGGAGAGACTTACCCCTAAATATAAACAACAGGAGAGACTTACCCCTAAATATAAACAACAGGAGAGACTTACCCCTAAATATAAACAACAGGAGAGACGGCCCCCTAAATATAAACAACAGGAGAGACTGCCCCCTAAATATAAACAGGAGAGACTTCCCCCTAAATATAAACAGGAGAGACTGCCCCCTAAATTTAAACAGGAGAGACTGCCCCCCAAATATAAACAGGAGAGACTGCCCCTGATTATAAACAACAGGAGAGACTGCCCCTGATTATAAACAACAGGAGAGACTGCCCCCTGAATATAAACAACAGGAGAGACTGCCCCCTGAATATAAACAACAGGAGAGACTGCCCCTGAATATAAACAACAGCAGAGACTGCCCCCTGAATATAAACAACAGGAGAGACTGCCCCTGATTATAAACAACAGGAGAGACTGACCCCTGATTATAAACAACAGGAGAGACTGACACCTGATTATAAACAACAGGAGAGACTGCCCCTGATTTTAAACAACAGGAGAGACTGACACCTGATTATAAACAACAGGAGAGACTGCCTCCTGAATATAAACAACAGGAGAGACTGCCCCCTAAACATAAACAACTGGAGAGTCTGCCCCTGATTATAAACAACAGGAGAGACGGCCCCTGATTATAAACAACAGGAGAGACTGCCCCCTGAATATAAACAACAGGAGAGACTGCCCCCTGATTATAAACAACAGGAGAGACTGACACCTGATTATAAACAACAGGAGAGACTGCCCCCTGAATATAAACAACAGGAGAGACTTCCCCCTGAATATAAACAACAGGAGAGACTGCCCCCTAAACATAAACAACTGGAGAGACTGCCCCCTGACTATAAACAGGAGAGACAGCCCCCTAAATATAAACAGACGAGACTGGCTCTGTAGAGTTCTGAGTCCTGGCTCTGTAGAATTCTGGGTTTTGGCTCTGTAGAGTTCTGGGTTCTGGCTCTGTAGAGTTCTGGGTCCTGGCTCTGTAGAGTTCTGGGTTCTGGCTCTGTAGAATTCTGGGTTTTGGCTCTGTAGAGTTCTGGGTTCTGGCTCTGTAGTGTTCTGGGTCCTGGCTCTGTAGAGTTCTGGGTTCTGGCTCTGTAGAATTCTGGGTTTTGGCTCTGTAGAGTTCTGGGTTCTGGCTCTGTAGAGTTCTGGGTTCTGGCTCTGTAGAATTCTGGGTTCTGGCTCTGTAGAGTTCTGGGCCCAGATTCACAAAACCTTCTTAAGAAGAAATGTCTTCTTAACTGCCATTTTATTCCTTAACTATAGACGTAAGAAGAAAGTTAAGTAAAGTTACTATTCATCAAAAAGTTTATAGGACATTTTCTTGTGCAATTTCTTTTAAGCAAAAAGTTAAGAAGAAATTTGATTCTTGAAAATAAAGTCCTTGGAAATATTCTTAAATCCAAGATAAATAAACCCTCATCTTAAACTCAGGGGCAGTGAGAGAAAAAGCTCATGAAAGCAATTGAACATGTTTAATTCACTCACAAACTTCTACTGAAAGTTTCAGTATTGATTATTTTAAACCCAAGAACGTGTTTTAGAACAGTAATCTCAGTAAGAAATATGCTAACATAATTGCCATTGCCTGCTAGACTGCCAGCTAAAACGGTTGCCTAGCAACACACATCTTAAGAAGATTTGTAAGAAGATATTTGAGAAGTTCCTAAGAAAATCATTAAATCTTAAGATATTGTTGAGGATATGCACTTACGAACTATCTAATGAACTTTTTTCATTTTTTTCTTAAGAAGCTTAAGAAGCTTGTTTTGTGAATCTGGGCCCTGGGCTGTGGCTCTATAGAGTTTTGGGCTGTGGCTCTATAGAGTTTTGGGCTGTGGCTCTATAGATTTTTGGGCTGTGGCTCTGTAGATTTCTGGGCTGTGGCTCTATAGAATTTTGGGCTGTGGCTCTATAGAGTTCTGGGCTGTGGCTCTGTAGATTTCTGGGCTGTGGCTCTGTAGAGTTTTGGGCTGTGACTCTATAGAGTTCTGGGCTGTGGCTCTGTAGATTTCTAGGCTGTGCCCCTATAGAGTTTTGGGCTGTGGCTCTATAGAGTTTTGGGCTGTGGCTCTATAACGTTTTGGGCTGTGGCTCTATAGATTTCTGGGCTGTGACTCTATAGAGTTTTGGGCTGTAGCTCTATAGATTTCTGGGCTGTGACTCTATAGAGTTTTGGGCTGTGGCTCTATAGATTTCTGGGCTGTGGCTCTTTCTGGGCTGTGATTCTATAGAGTTTTGGGCTGTGCTTCTATAGAGTTCTGGGCTGTGGATCTGGGACCATACAGAGTGGCTAAACTAATATAAAAACTAAACAAGCTATTTTATCCGAATCTCCCAAGGATGAGAAAAGTTAACTGCGTTATCTTGTTTACACACGATTGTGGAATCACAAAGCCAGACAATGTGGTTTACAAAGACATCTGCTGAGTAGATATGGCTTGCGATCCAAATTGCACCTTATTCCCTATATAGTGCACTACTGTTAACCAGAGTCCCATGGTCGAGAGTAGTGCACTATGTAGGGAATAGGTTGCCATTGGAGACGAAGCCTAGGTACACTGGTGTAAATAATGTAGAGTTGATTATCAAAGGAGTGGGCCAAGGTGAGTCAGAACTGAACAGCTGGGCGAAGGTAAACTCAGAGAGATGACGGGACCAGTGACACAATGGTAATATTAGACAATGGTAACAATGGTAACACTAGACTATACTACAATGGTAACACTAGACTATACTACAATGGTAACACTAGACTATAACACAATGGTAACACTAGACTATAACACAATGGTAAAACTAGACTATAACACAATGGTAACACTAGACTATAACACAATGTTAACACTAGACTATAACACAATGGTAACACTAGACTATAACACAATGGTAACACTAGACTATAACACAATGGTAACACTAGACTATAACACAATGGTAACACTAGACTGAACACAATGGTAACACTATAACACAATGGTAACACTAGTTTACAACACAATGGTAACACTAGACTGTAACACAATGGTAACACTAGACTGTAACACAATGGTAACACTATAACACAATGGTAACACTAGATTATAACACAATGGTAAAACTAGACTATAACACAATGGTAACACTAGACTATAACACAATGGTAACACTAGACTATAACACAATGGTAAAACTAGACTATAACACAATGTTAACACTAGACTGTAACACAATGGTAACACTAGACTGTAACACAATGGTAACACTATAACACAATGGTAAAACTAGATTATAACACAATGGTAAAACTAGACTATAACACAATGGTAACACTAGACTATAACACAATGGTAACACTAGACTATAACACAATGGTAACACTAGACTATAACACAATGGTAACACTAGACTATAACACAATGTTAACACTAGACTGTAACACAATGGTAACACTATAGCACAAGGGTAACACTGGACTATACCACAATGGTAACACTAGACCATAACACAAGGGTAACACTAGACTATACCACAATGGTAACACTAGACCATAACACAATGGTAACACTAGACCATAACACAAGGGTACCACTAGACTATACCACAATGGTAACACTAGACCATAACACAAGGGTAACACTGGACTATACCACAATGGTAACACTAGACCATAACACAAGGGTAACACTAGACTATACCACAATGGTAACACTAGACCATAACACAATGGTAACACTAGACTATAACACAATGGAAATAACCTTAGTTTTATCACTGTGAGTTAAGTATATAGTTTCTCACAAAATAAAATGAACAAAGCCCTTTTTGAATCTACGTTCAGGTGAATCTGTTTTGGTAATTACAGAACAAACCAGTACGTGTGGGTTGAAATGCATGGCTGAGGAAAAACATATTTCCCGAAACAAAAGGAAAAGGTTACAGGTACTCAACTCCGATTAAAAAACTTGACATTTAGATCCTGACAGACCCATGAAAGGTGGCATAGAAAGCAGGACAAACATAACTTTAAAGGCTTATTAGCTCTACTTGTAAACCTCCCTGCATCAGCAGGGCAGCAGGGCAGCAGCCAGTCCTCCTACGACTGAGCCAACAGGGGTCTTGAGGGGGTCGATGGACACTATAAAGAACACTCCATATCACTCAGGAAACAGGACCCGCTGGCTCATAGATGGCACCCTATCCATTTAGTTAGTGCACATCTTATAGTGAATAGGGTGCCATTTGGGATGTATCCCTGATCACTCATAAAACAGGCTTTAGCCATGTCTCAGGGCCGAGCTTCAGCGTGTAAATCAGCTAGAAAGATGTGTCGGCATCGAGTAATTGTCTCTGGCCCCCTCCCAGTTAGGGGGAGTGATGAGCTCTACAGCAGTCTCACAACTCAATTGCTGGTTGAAAACTGTTTTCTTCCTCTCCCCAAAATATAGAATTTGTAGATAATTGGCCCTCTTTCTGGGACTCACCCACAAACAGGACCAAGCCTGGCCTGTTGAGGAGTGACGGACTCCATCCTAGCTGGAGGGGTGCTCTCATCTCATCTACGAACATAGACAGGGCACTAACTCCCCTAGCTACACAATGAAATAGGGTGCAGGCCAGGCAGCAGGCTGTTTGCCAGCCTGCCAGCTTAGTGGAGTCTGCCACTAGCACAGTCAGTATAGTCAGCTCAGCTATCCCCAATGAGACCGTGTCTGTGCCTCGATCTAGGTTGGGCAAAACTATACATGGCGGTGTTCGCCTTAGTAATCTCACTGGAATAAAGACCTTCTCCATTCCTGTCATTATTGAAAGAGATCGTGATACCTCACATCTCAAAATAGGGCTACTTAATGTTAGATCCCTCAATTCCAAGGCAGTTATAGTCAATGAACTAATCACTGATCATAATCTTGATGTGATTGGCCAGATTGAAACATGGCTTAAGCCTGATGAATTTACTGTGTTAAATGAGGCCTCACCTCCTGGTTACACTAGTGACCATATCCCCCGTGCATCCCGCAAAGGCGGAGGAGTTGCTAATATTTACGATAGAACATTTCAATTTACAAAAAAACAAACGACTACGTTTTTGTCTTTTGAGCTTCTAGTCATGAAATCTATGCAGCCCTACTCAATCACTTTTTATAGGCCTCCTGGGCCATATACAGCGTTCCTCACTGAGTTCCCTGAATTCCTATCGGACCTTGTAGTCATGGCAGATGATATTCACATTTTTGGTGACTTTAATATTCACATGGAAAAGTCCACAGACCCACTCCAAAAAATCATCGACTCAGTGGGTTTTGTCCAACATGTCTCCGGACCTACTCACTGCCACAGTCATACTCTGGACCTAGTTTTGTCCCATGGAATAAATGTTGTGGATCTTAATGTTTTTCCTCATAATCCTGGACTATCGGACCACCATTTTATTACGTTTGCAATCACAACAAATAATCTGCTCAGACCCCAACCAAGGATCATCAAAAGCCATGCTATAAATTCTCTGACAATCCAAAGATTCCTAGATGCCCTTCCAGACTCCCTCCACCTACCCAAGGACGTCAGAGTACAAAAATCAGTTAACCACCTAACTGAGGAACTCAATTTAACCTTGAGTAATGCCCTAGATGCAGTCGCACCCCTAAAAACAAAAAACATTTGTCATAAGAAACTAGCTCCCTGGTATACAGAAAATACCTGAGCTCTGAAGCAAGCTTCCAGAAAATTGGAACGGAAATGGCGTTACACCAAACTGGAAGTCTTCCGACTAGCTGGGAAAGACAGTACCGTGCAGTATCGAAGAGCCCTCACTGCTGCTCGATCATCCCATTTTTCCAACTTAATTGAGGAAAATAAGAACAATCCAAAATGTATTTTTGATACTGTCACAAAGCTAACTAAAAAGAAGCATTCCCCAAGAGAGGATGACTTTCACTTCAGCAGTGATAAATTCATGAACTTCTTTGACGAAAAGATCATGATCATTAGAAAGCAAATTACGGACTCCTCTTTAAATCTGCGTATTCCTCCAAAGCTCAGTTGTCCTGCACAACACTGCCAGGACCTAGGATCAAGGGAGACACTCAAGTTTTTTAATACTATATCTCTTGACACATTGATGAAAATAATCATGGCCTCTAAATCTTCAAGCTGCATACTGGACCCTATTCCAACGAAACTACTGAAAGAGCTGCTAACCTATGCTTAGCACTCCTATGTTGAACATAAGAAACGTCTCTCTATGTCACGTCCTGACCATAGTAACATGTTATTTTCTATGGTGGAGTAGGTCAGGGCGTGACAGGGGGTGTTATTCTTTGTTTTGTATTTCTATGTTCATGTTCCAGTTTTGTATTTCTATGTTGGTTTTGTTTGGGATGATCCCCAATTAGAGGCAGCTGGTCCTCATTGTCTCTAATTGGAGATCATACTTAAGTAGGGGTTTTTCCACCTGGGTTTTGTGGGAGATTATGTTTTTTTGAGTAGTGTTTGTTTCACCTCTGCGTCACGGTTTGTTGTTTTGTGTATTCAGTTTATTTATGTACTGCACAGTTTCACAGAGTAAATAAAATGTGGAACGACACACACGCTGCACTTTGGTCCGCTCCTTTCGACAACCGTGACACTCTATCCACCGGATGTGTAACAAACTCACTAAAAGTGGCAGTAAAAAAGCCTCTTGAAAAAGCGAAACCTTTACCCAGAAAATATAAAAAACTATATCGAATCTCCCATTCTTCTCAAAAGAAATTGAAAAAGCTGTTGCGCAGCAACTCACTGCCTTCCTGAAGACAAACTATGTATACGAAATGCTTCAGTCTGGTTTTAGACCCCATCATAGCACTGAGACTGCACTTGTGAAGGTGGTAAATAACCTTTGAATGGCGTCAGACCGAGTCTCTGCATCTGTCCTCGTGGTCCTAGACCTTAGTAGCTGCTTTTGATACCATTGATCCCCACATTCTTTTGGAGAGATTGGAAACCAAAATTGGTCTACACGTACAAGTTCTGGCCTGGTATAGATCTGTTGGAACAATATCAGTTTGTCTCTGTAGATGGTTTGTCCTCTGACAAATCAACTGTAAATTTCAGTGTTCCTCAAGGCTCCGTTTTAGGACCACTATTGTTTTCACTACATATTTTACTTCTTGGTGATGTCATTCGGAAACATAATATTAACTTTCACTGCTATGCGGACGACACACAGATGTACATTTCGATGAAACATGGTGAAGCCCCAAAATTGCCCTCCCTGGAAGCCTGTGTTTCAGACATAAGGAAGTGGAAACTCGGACAAAACAGAGATGCTTGTTCTAGGTCCCAAGAAACAAAGAGATTTTCTGTTGAATCTGACAGCATCTTGATGGTTGTACAGTCGTCTCAAATAAAACTGTGAAGGACCTCGGCGTTACTCTGGACCCTGATTTCTTTTTTGACGAACATATCAAGACTGTTTCAAGGACAGCTTTTTTCCATCCATGTAACATTGCAAAAATCAGAAACTTTCTGTCCAAAAATGATGCAGAAAAATTAAACCATGCTTTTGTCACTTCTAGGATAGACTACTGCAATGCTCTACTTTCCGGCTACCGGAATAAAGCACTTAATAAACTTCAGTTAGTGCTAAACACGGCTGCTAGAATCTTGACTAGAACCCAAAAATGTCATCATATTACCCCAGTGCTAGCCTCTCTTTACTGGCTTCCTGTTAAGGCTAGGGCTGATTTAAAGGTTTTACTGCTAACCTACTAAGCATTACATGGGCTTACTCCTACCTATCTTTCCGATTTGGTCCTGCCGTACATACCTACACGCACGCTATGGTCACAAGACGCAGGCCTCCTTACTGCCCCAATCATTTCTAAGCAAACAGCTGGCTTTCTCCTATAGAGATCCATTTTTATGGAATGGTCTGCCTATCCATGTAAGAGACGCAGACTCGGTCTCGACCTTTAAGTCTTTATTGAAGACTCATCTCTTCAGTAGGTCCTATGATTGAGTGTAGTCTGGCCCAGGAGTGTGAAGGTGAACGGAAAGGCACTGGAGCAACAAACCCCCCTTGCTGTCTCTGCCTGGCCGGTTTCCCTCTCTCCACTGGGATTCTCTGCCTCAAACCCTATTGCAGGGGCTGAGTCACTGGCTTACTGGTGCTCTTCCATGCCATCCCTAGGAGGAGTGTGTCACTTGAGTGGGTTGAGTCACTGATGTGATCTTCCTGTCCAGGTTGTGATCTTCGTAGGCTATACTCGGCCTTGTCTCGGGATGGTAAGTTGGTGGTTGAAGATATCCCTCTAGTGGTGTGGGCTGTGCTTTGGAAAAATGGGTGGGGTTATATCCTGCCTGTTTGGCCCTGTCCTGGAGTATTGTCAGATGGGGCCTTAGTGTCTTCCGACCCCTCCTGTCTCAGCCTCCAGTATTTATGCTGCAATAGTTTGTGTCGGGGGGCTAGGGTCAGTCTGTTATATCTGGAGTATTTTTCCTGTCTTATCCGGTGTCCTGTGTGAATTTAAGTATGCTCTCTCTAATTCTCTCTCTCTTTTACTCTCTCCCTCTTTTTCTTTCTTTCTCTCGAAGGACATGAGCCCTAGGACCATGCCTCAGGACTACCTGGCCTGATGACTCCTTGCTGACCCCAGTCCACCTGGTCGTGCTGCTGCTCCAGATTCAACTGTTCTGCCTGAGACTATAGAACCCTGACGTGTTCACCGGATGTGGTACCTTGTTCAAGACCTGCTGTTTTCAACTCTCTAGAGACAGCAAGGGCGGTAGAGATACTCTGAATGATCGGCTATGAAAAGCCAACTGACATTTACTCCTGAGGTGTTGACCTGTTGCACCCTCTACAACTCCTGTGATTATTATTAGTTGACCCTGCTGGTCATCTATGAACATTTGAACATATTGGCCATGTTCTGCTTTAATCTCCACCCGACATAGCCAGAAGAGGACTGGCCACCCCTCATAGCCTGGTTCCTCTCTAGGTTTCTTCCTAGGTTCCGGCCTTTCTAGGGAGTTTTTCTTAGCCACCATGCTTCTACACCTGCATTGCTTGCTGCTTGGGGTTTTAGGCCGGGTTTCTGTACAGCACTATGTGACATCAGCTGATGTAAGAAGGGCTTTATAAATACATTTGATTGATTTATTGATTGATTGATTGATTGTGACTTTACCTGTAAGTGACTTGATGGAGCCTGATCACTCATAAAACAGGCTTTAGCCATGTCCCAGGGCCTGGTGATTTTAGTTGTAAGTGGCTTGATGGAGGTGACATGAGAACAGTAATCTGTTGTTATTACAACACCAGAAGAGACAGAGGAGGTCTGTTAGAACAGCCTGATCTGTAACCTGTTGTTATTACAACACCAGAAGAGACAGAGGAGGTCTGTTAGAACAGCCTGATCTGTAACCTGTTGTTATTACAACACCAGAAGAGACAGAAGAGGTCTGTTAGAACAGCCTGATCTGTAATCTGTTGTTATTACAACACCAGAAGAGACAGAGGAGGTCTGTTAGAACAGCCTGATCTGTAACCTGTTGTTATTACAACACCAGAAGAGACAGAGGAGTTCTGTTAGAATAGCCTGATCTGTAACCTGTTGTTATTACAACACCAGAAGAGACAGACGAGGTCTGTTAGAACAGCCTGATCTGTAATCTGTTGTTATTACAACACCAGAAGAGATAGAGGAGGTCTGTTAGAATAGCCTGATCTGTAACCTGTTGTTATTACAACATCAGAAGAGACAGAGGAGGTCTGTTAGAATAGCCTGATCTGTAACCTGTTGTTATTACAACATCAGAAGAGACAGAGGAGGCCTGTTAGAATAGCCTGAGTGCATCACATATGACACCCTATACCCTATATAAAGGGAATTGGGTACATGTTTGCCACTCAGACTCTTGTGTGAGGGAGGTAGTGTGGTGCGTGTGGTGGGGGTGGGGGGGGGGGGACCAAGGCTGGAGAGTCAGACAGAGACCTTTAAGAGACACTTAAGGAGGTGTTTCTGCTAGTAATGTCTGTAATAGAGCTAAGCCACCCTTCCTAGTCGGGAAATTGCAGCAGACCTGAATCCATTTACTCAATTGTTTCTGTAGTGCCAAGTGTCACTCAGTGCATTCCTTCTGCTTAAATAATGTGTATGAATATGAAGTGACACATTTCTTGTTGATACCAAATTGCTTAAGATAAAACAACATATTTTATCATAGAAGTTTACTGTAATGCTTAACATACATGAATACTGAGTGGAATAAGAATTTTTATACTGAGTGGATAAGATACCGAGTGGAATAAGAATTTTGAGTGGAATTTCAAGTGCATGAAAAATGAGACATTTCAATGATCACAAGAAACTCTGGAATAATATGTATTGACTATGGGTTAACTTTGATTGGCATTACATTAGGAAGGCTAGCCACGTTACAACCTGAAAGGATGTGGTTTATACATGTGCTTTAGATGGGAATGGGTTTAGAGACTGAGAAATACAGAACATTGTTAATGTGTCATCGAACGGGCTCAACCCAAGCATGGAAAACTTCTCGCGCTCCAATTCTTCCTCTCTGTAGCTTAAGATGGATTTACAATGTGTTCTCAATCAATAGCCTTCTCCAGGAACTGGCTTTATCCCAATAGGCACCCCATTCCCAATATAGAGCACTACTTTTGACCAGAGCATTTAACTGTTAAAACTGTGTGGTGACATCCTAAGGAGCTGGACTAATGCAGTATCAATAACATGTTTGTGTGTCGTTGTGGACACTCTCTTGAACACACGATACAGCTACTCGCCCTCTGCTTATTTATGACTGACAATGCATAGCTAGCTACCTCCAACAAATATCTAATATACATTTACGAGTACAAATATTATATTATATTACAATTTATTTCATAACAAGTAACAAAACGTAAGCCATTGTTTGTTTTAATCTTTGTGATTGTCATATAGACCTAATGGAAATATAACATGCAATGTTTGAAAGCAAGAAAGAGAGCGGTACAAGACTTCTACGTGCCAAGGACACAGGTATCAAATGTCCCGTTGACAAGTGCCTATCGTCACATTTCCTCCTAGACAAATGACTTGTTCGGCTCAGGCCACGCATCCATACACACTGATTGCATTTCACGTTGATCCTCAGCCTTCTGTTACTTTGTCAAAGAGTTTCCTGACAGCTGACAGATTCCGTCAAACTTTATTTCCACTGGCATACAAGTGGGACACTTTGTCACTCTTTTGTCGACCATGTCACCTTACAATTTTCCCAGTGATACCTGGACATTGTGCATCTCTGTATCCAGAGAATACCCTTCACTTCCAATCCATTAAACCTTCAAACATACAATAATAAGCATAAACATATTCCACCCAGAAGAAGAAGCCTGAACTTGCCAATTAAATCTAAGCTGTCAAAACAGTGTATGTAAACAAGGGATCTATAGTAACAATCCATTTAAATCAATGTATGTTCGATGCAAGATCCAGACTGCCTCCTCTTTATCATAACACACCATCTCTGGGTTCCTTTTAGACAAGATGCAGACTGCCTCCTCTTTATCATAACACATAATCTCTGGGTTCCTTCTAGACAAGATGCAGACTGCCTCTTTATCATAACACACCATCTCTGGGTTCCTTCTAGACAAGATCCAGACTGCCTCCTCTTTATCATAACACACCATCTCTGGGTTCCTTCTAGACAAGATCCAGACTGCCTCCTCTTTATCATAACACACCATCTCTGGGTTCCTTCTAGACAAGATCCAGACTGCCTCCTCTTTATCATAACACACCATCTCTGGGTTCCTTCTAGACAAGATCCAGACTGCCTCCTCTTTATCATAACACACCATCTCTGGGTTCCTTCTAGACAAGATCCAGACTGCCTCCTCTTTATCATAACACACCATCTCTGGGTTCCTTCTAGACAAGATGCGCTGTCCTAAATGGCTTCCTTTGTCCTATTCTGTATAGTGCACTACTTTTGTCCTGGGCCAACAGGGCTCTGGTCAAAAGCACTGCACTATATAGGGAATAGGGTGCCATAGTTGTGCACTATATAGGGAATAGGGTGCCATAGTAGTGCACTATATAGGGAATAGGGTGCCATAGTAGTGCACTATATAGGGAATAGGGTGCCATTTGGGATGCCATCTGTTTTCAGGCATTATTCAGTGTAATCAATCCCATATAGAGCTGACTGCAGTGTTAGAAAAGTGTTGACAGAAAAGTCAATGTATTTTAGACCACTTTTACCTTACTTGACCGTCCTCTAACAAAACCATTGGGGTGGCAGGTAGCCTAGTGGTTAGAGTGTTGGACTAGTAACCGAAAGGTTGCAAGATCAAATCCCCAAGGTAAAAATCTGTCGTTTTGCCCCTGAACAAGGCAGTTAACCCACTGTTCCTAGGCCATCATTGAAAATAAGATTTTTTCTTAACTGACTTGCCTAGTTAAATAAAGGTTAAATAAAAAAAACGAAATAGTGCACTAAATACACAAAGTTTTCCTGTAACCAAACCATTAAACACAAAGTTTTCCTGTAACCATCCACATTTAGTTTTCTCTTCCTGCAGTATAGTCTGACCAGAAACCCTCAGGATGTGTTCCATTCTCTTCCTGCAGTATAGTCTGACCAGAAACCCTCAGGATGTGTTCCATTCTCTTCCTGCAGTATAGTCTGACCAGAAACCTTCAGGATGTGTTCCATTCTCTTCCTGCAGTACAGTCTAACCAGAAACCGTCAGGATGTGTTCCATTCTCATCCTGCAGTATAGTCTAACCAGAAACCCTCAGGATGTGTTCCATTCTCTTCCTGCAGTATAGTCTAACCAGAAACCCTCAGGATGTGTTCCATTCTCTTCCTGCAGTATAGTCTAACCAGAAACCCTCAGGATGTGTTCCATTCTCTTCCTGCAGTATAGTCTGACCAGAAACCCTCAGGGTGTGTTCCATTCTCTTCCTGCAGTATAGTGTAACCAGAAACCCTCAGGATGTGTTCCATTCTCTTCCTGCAGTATAGTGTAACCAGAAACCCTCAGGATGTGTTCCATTATCTTCCTGCAGTACAGTCTAACCAGAAACCCTCAGGATGTGTTCCATTCTCTTCCTGCAGTATAGTCTAACCAGAAACTCTCAGGATGTGTTCCATTCTCTTCCTGCAGTATAGTCTAACCAGAAACTCTCAGGATGTGTTCCATTCTCTTCCTGCAGTATAGTCTAACCAGAAACCTTCAGGATGTGTTCCAAATATAACCCTCTTACCTCTATGATGCAAAACATTAAACAAGGGGCCATAGGGCTCTGGTCAAAAGTAGTGCACTATACAGGGAAAAGGGTGACATTTGGGATACATACTAAAGTTGCAATGACTGGAACAACCCTTTGTATTGTTTTCACATTTGTGATTCATTACATAAAGCAACTGGACTGACAATGACTTCAAAGCATCCCAAACTCCCCTTTTAACTTTTACTGCCAAACAGCCAGTGTCAAATAACTAAGGCACCATTCATTCCTTTGTTTAAGTCCAGAGACATGAGCTGTACATCACGATCAATGACTGAGAACAGATGAGAGAGATGAGAGAGGGAGAGAGAGAGGGAGAGAGGGAGCGAGAGAGGGAGCGAGAGAAAGAAAGAGAGAGAGAGGGAGAGAGAGTGATGCTTTAGCTAGAATGCATTGTTGAGGGAGAAAGAAAAAAACATTTAACAGTTGGATAAATCATTTGTCTGTTTTGAGAGGAAACAACAGTAAGAGCTACGATGGAATCCCTGCTCACTCTGGCCTCAGGGTAAGAGAGGATCTCTTCAGGGTGAGAGGGATGGTATGTGACAGGAATTCTAGGATTCCGTGGTGGTTGTAATTAGCTAGAGGGGCTCCCATGTGGTATCATGATATCAGCGTTTGTCAGGCTGACTGCCTTTATCCAAATGCTACCCTATTCCTTACACTGAGCGATGAGCCCTGGTCAAAGGAAGTGCACTATGTACAGTGGGGATCCAAATGTAGGGTACCATTTAGGACCCTGGAACTCCTTGTAGAAGAAAATGCCAATTTTGGATCAATCACACATAATTAGCAGGCCAAGCTGACTAAAGTATGTGGAGAGTCTTAGAGAGGTCAAGCTGACTACAGTATGAGGACTCTTAAGGAGGTCAAGCTGACAACAGTATGAGGAGAGTCTTAGAGAGATCAAGCTGACTACAGTACGTGGAGTCTTAGAGAGGTCAAGCTGACTACAGTATGTGGACTCTTAAGGAGGTCAAGCTGACTACAGTATGAGGAGAGTCTTAGAGAGGTCAAGCTGACTACAGTATGTGGACTCTTAAGGAGGTCAAGCTGACTACAGTATGAGGAGAGTCTTAGAGAGGTCAAGCTGACTACAGTATGTGGACTCTTAAGGAGGTCAAGCTGACTACAGTATGAGGAGAGTCTTAGAGAGATCAAGCTGACTACAGTACGTGGAGTCTTAGAGAGATCAAGCTGACTACAGTATGAGGAGAGTCTTAGAGAGATCAAGCTGACTACAGCACGTGGAGTCTTAGAGAGATCAAGCTGACTACAGTATGAGGAGAGTCTTAGAGAGATCAAGCTGACTACAGTATGAGGAGAGTCTTAGAGAGATCAAGCTGACTACAGTATGAAGATAGTCTTAGAGAGATCAAGCTGACTACAGTATGAGGAGAGACTTAGAGAGATCAAGCTGACTACAGTATGAGGAGAGTCTTAGAGAGGTCAAGCTGACTACAGTATGAGGAGAGTCTTAGAGAGATCAAGCTGACTACAGTATGAGGAGAGTCTTAGAGAGATCAAGCTGACTACAGTATGAGGAGAGTCTTAGAGAGATCAAGCTGACTACAGTATGAGGAGAGTCTTAGAGAGATCAAGCTGACTACAGTATGAGGAGAGTCTTAGAGAGATCAAGCTGACTACAGTATGAGGTGAGTCTTAGAGAGATCAAGCTGACTACAGTATGAGGAGAGTCTTAGAGAGATCAAGCTGACTACAGTATGAGGAGAGTCTTAGAGAGATCAAGCTGACTACAGTATGAGGTGAGTCTTAGAGAGATCAAGCTGACTACAGTATGAGGAGAGTCTTAGAGAGATCAAGCTGACTACAGTATGAGGAGAGTCTTAGAGAGATCAAGCTGTCGGCTGTATGTGTAGCCTCCTGTCCTCTCCTATTGAACTGCTGTGTTAAAGAGCCCTTCCGTCTATCGATCCAGAGCCCATTGTTAGAATGCGAATCAGTGGACTTCTGACTCAGCGGTCATGTCTGGGTACCTGATGTCTGTCTTAATTACCTCCAGTCCAATGGAAACACTAAACAGCAACCTTCAGTTGAACACGGGAGAGACTGTTTTTACATGTACCATGTCTTTGTGTCTGTACCATGATGATTAAACATGTGGCTTCGTGGACCATTTGAAGAACAAGCCAGTTCTTATATTGTTAAACATATCCACAAGGAGTCAGGCCTATCATAGAGGAATATCACGTTTGAATAAATATCAATCATTTGATGATTCAAACGTCTCTGACATGAATAACCTCCACGAAAACAGGTTTAGGATCAGTCTATAAGAGATAATTCATATCCTGAATAGAACAGTGAAAACTACTGTATGTATTGCAGTAACCATGTTCTACAGTATGATATATTACCTCATGTAATATCAGAAACATTATTTAATGAATTGATGGTGATGAACATAAATAGACCAACATGAAACCAGTTTATTAATAATGATTACAATTATGTGGCATGGCAGGGCGTGTTTTTCTTTTGAACTAAACCTTGCGATGGATTACATCAGATCACTATTTTGTGAAATGTACTAGTATGTGGAGATACTACACTGTGGCTTCCCTTTGGAGATACTACACTGTGGCTTCCCTTTGGAGATACTACTCTGTGGCTTCCCTTTGGAGATACTACTCTGTGGCTTCCCTTTGGAGATACTACTCTGTTGCTTCCCTTTGGAGATACTACTCTGTGGCTTCCCTTTGGAGATACTACTCTGTGGCTTCCCTTTGGAGATACTACTCTGTGGCTTCCCTTTGGAGATACTACTCTGTGGCTTCCCTTTGGAGATACTACTCTGTGGAGATACTACTCTGTGGAGATACTACTCTGTGGCCTCTCTGTGGAGATACTACTCTGTGGAGATACTACTCTGTGACCTCTCTGTGGAGATACTACTCTGTGGAGATACTACTGTGTGGAGATACTACTCTGTGGCCTCCCTATGGAGATACTACTCTGTGGAGTTACTACTCTGTGGCCTCTCTGTGTCGATACTACTCTGTGTCGATACTACTCTGTGGAGATACTACTCTGTGGCCTCTCTGTGGAGATACTACTCTGTGATCTCCCTGTGGAGATACTACTCTGTGACCTCCCTGTGGAGATACTACTCTGTGACCTCCCTGTGGAGATACTACTCTGTGGAGATACTACTCTGTGACCTCCCTGTGGAGATACTACTCTGTGGAGATACTACTCTGTGGCCTCTCTGTGTCGATACTACTCTGTGTCGATACTACTCTGTGGAAGATACTACTCTGTGGCCTCTCTGTGGAGATACTACTCTGTGACCTCCCTGTGGAGATACTACTCTGTGACCTCCCTGTGGAGATACTACTCTGTGACCTCCCTGTGGAGATACTACTCTGTGACCTCCCTGTGGAGATACTACTCTGTGACCTCCCTGTGGAGATACTACTCTGTGAAGATACTACTCTGTGACCTCCCTGTGGAGATACTACTCTGTGACCTCCCTGTGGAGATACTACTCTGTGGAGATACTACTCTGTGACCTCCCTGTGGAGATACTACTCTGTGAATTCCCTGTGGAGATACTACTCTGTCACCTCCCTGTGTCGATACTACTCTGTGGAGTTACTACTCTGTGGAGATACTACTCTGTGACCTCCCTGTGGAGATACTAATCTGTGACCTCCCTGTGGAGATACTACTCTGTGGAGATACTACTCTGTGACCTCCCTGTGGAGATACAACTCTGTGACCTCCCTGTGGAGATACTACTCTGTGGAGATACTACTCTGTGACCTCCCTGTGGAGATACTACTCTGTGACCCCCCTGTGGAGATACTACTCTGTCACCTCCCTGTGTCGATACTACTCTGTGGAGTTACTACTCTGTGGAGATACTACTCTGTGACCTCCCTGTGGAGATACTACTCTGTGACCTCCCTGTGGAGATACTACTCTGTGGAGATACTACTCTGTGACCTCCCTGTGGAGTTACTACTCTGTGACCTCCCTGTGGAGATACTACTCTGTGACCTCCCTGTGGAGATACTACTCTGTGGAGTTACTACTCTGTGGAGTTACTACTCTGTGACCCCTGTGGAGTTACTACTCTGTGGAGATACTACTCTGTGACCTCCCTGTGGAGATACTACTCTGTGGAGATACTACTCTGTGGAGATACTACTCTGTGGCCTCTCTGTGTCGATACTACTCTGTGGAGATACTACTCTGTGGAGATACTACTCTGTGACCTCCCTGTGGAGATACTACTCTGTGACCTCCCTGTGGAGATACTACTCTGTGACCTCCCTGTGGAGATACTACTCTGTGGAGATACTACTCTGTGAACTCCCTGTGGAGATACTACTCTGTGACCTCCCTGTGGAGATACTACTCTGTGGAGTTACTACTCTGTGGAGATACTACTCTGTGGCCTCTCTGTGGAGTTACTACTCTGTGACCTCCCTGTGGAGATACTACTCTGTGACCTCCCTGTGGATTTACTACTCTGTGACCTCCCTGTGGAGATACTACTCTGTGACCTCCCTGTGGAGATACTACTCTGTGGAGTTACTACTCTGTGGAGTTACTACTCTGTGATCCCTGTGGAGTTACTACTCTGTGGAGATACTACTCTGTGACCTCCCTGTGGAGATACTACTCTGTGGAGATACTACTCTGTGGAGATACTACTCTGTGGCCTCTCTGTGTCGATACTACTCTGTGGAGATACTACTCTGTGGAGAACTACTATGTGACCTCCCTGTGGAGTGCTACTCTGTGACCTCACTGTGGAGATACTACTCTGTGACCTCCCTGCAGAGAAAGAAAACTCACAATGAGAGTCAAACACGGCACAACACATTGAAAACAAACCTGCATTCTCTGGGAGCAGGCATAGGTTATGTCCCATATGGTGGGTCCCTTATATGGTGCACTAGTTTTGACCAGAGCCCGGCTGTGCACTATATAGGGAATAGGGTGCCATAGTAGTGCACTATATAGGGAATAAGGGTGCCATTTGGAACTGGTTACCATCGTTTTTCAGTATATAAATTAGGGTACCATGAAGCACAGTACCAGAAGCCAGTTTTCAGTTGCGTCCTGCTGTCCAGTACCAACTCTTCCCCCAGTGCAGTGCTCATTAACCAGTCTGTATCAACTCAGAAACATCGCATTCTTTTAACATTCGATGGGTTGTGTCACTGCACGACTCAATACCCCACGTGTACAATTATGCCAAGTAAAAAATCTCCCTGCATTCAATGGGTTTAGACTTTTTTTTTCAATAAAAGTTTCTCTCAGAGCAGTTTTCCTAGTATTTATTAGATTGCTAAGTTATAGTAGTGAGGAAGTTCATTCATATTAGCTGGGTAAAAAACCCATCCTGATCCACCTCAGCCAGAGACTGCTAAACGGAAAGTGCGACAACACCGTGTCAGAGATGAGCCTTCTATCTCTATAACGTGTGGTGGCTTGCATTAAACGATGTGACACCTTTATCATATTTATAGAAATAAAAAAAGGATATGCCGGAGTCTTTGTTTTCACCCCACAAATATATAAATAGCTAAGTGGATTTGCATGCATCTGACGTTTGAAATATATTACCCTGAAATGCTCTTCTCTAATATAATCAAATGATAAATCGTGCATCAATGTCTGTAAGCTGCAAAACTATCATCCACATACATAAGCACTTGAGCTCTTACTCAGGTAGGAAGACATCAACACTTGTAACGCCCTGGCCATAGAGAGGTTTTTTTTTGTACTCTATTTTGGTTAGGCCAGGGTGTTACATGGGTGGGCGTTCTATGTTTATTTTTCTATGTTGGTTTGTTTCTTTGGTTTGGCCGTGTGTGGCTCTCAATCAGGAACAGCTGTAGATCGTTGTTGCTGATTGAGAGTCATACATAGGCAGCCTGTTTTTCCTTTGGGGTTTGTGGGTGATTATTTTCTGTCTAGGTTTTTGTTAATCCTGACAGAACTGTTGGCTGTCGTTTCTTTTCATGTTTTGTTTGTAGTGTTCATTCGTTGATTAAAATCCGTTATGATGAACACATCCTCCGCCGCACCTTGGTCTCTTTCTGACGACGGCCGTTACAATACTAGAACACTCAAATCAAGTTTCAAGTTTTAATGTCAAATGCACAAGTATAGTGAAATGCCTTTCTTACAAGCTCCGAACCCAACAATGCAGTAATCAATAACAACGTTGCACCAAAAATAACAAGGTAGAACAAAAATTCACAATAAATAAAAATAAGAAAAAAAGAACAGGATAAAGTAAGAAGCTACAGTGCCTTCAGAAAGTATTCAGTCCCCTTTACTTTTTTAACATTTTGTTACATTAAAGCCTTATTCTAAATTGGTTCAAATTGATTTTTCCCCCTCATCAAAATACACACAATACCCATAATGACAAAGCAAAAACAGATTTTAGAAATTGTTGCAAATGTGTGTATATATATATAAAAAATATATATTGAAATATTAAATTTCCGTAAGTATTCAGACCCTTTACCCAGTATTTTGTTGAAGCACCTTTGGCAGCGATTACAGCCTCGAGTCTTCTTGGGTATGATGCTACAAGCTTGGCACACCTGTATTTGGGGAGTTTCTCCCATTCTTCTCTGCAGATCTTCTCAAGCTCTATCAGATTGGATGGGGAGCGATGCTGCACAGCTATTTTCAGGTCTCTCCAGAGATGTTCGTTCTGGTTCAAGTACGGGCTCTGGCTGGGCCACTCAAGGACATTCAGAGACTTGTCCCGAAGCCACTCTTGCGTTGACTTGGCTGTGTGCTTAGGGTCATTGTCCTGTTGGACGTTGAACCTTCGCCCCAGTCTGAGGTCCTGAGCGCTCTGAAGCAGGTTTTCATCAAGGATCTCTGTACTTTGCTCCGTTCATCTTTCCCTCGATCATGACTAGTCTCCCAGTCCCTGCCGCTGAAAAACATCCCCACAGCAGGATGCTGCCACCACCATGCTTCACCGTACGGATGGTGACAGGTTTCCTCCAGACGTGACGCTTGCCATCTCCACAGAGGAACTCTGGAGCTCAGTCAGAGTGACCACTGGGTTCTTGGTCACCTCCCTGACCAAGGTCCTTCTCCCCCCATTGCTCAGTTTGGCCGGGCGGTCAGCTCTAAGAAGAATCTTGGTCAGCGGCCTCCCTCATTTAAGAATGAGGGAGGCCGCTGTGTTCTTGGGGACCTTCAGTACTGGAGAATATTTTTGGTACCTTTCCCTCGACACAATCCTGTCTCGGAGCTCTACGCACAATTCCTTCGACCTCATGGCTTGATTTTTATCCTGATATGCACTGTCAACTGTGAGACCTTATATAGACAGGTGTGTGCCTTTCCAAATCATGTCCAATCAATTCAATTTACCACAGGTGGACTACAATTAACTTGTAAAAACATCTCAAGGATGATCAATGGAATTTTGACTCAATGTTGAGTCTCATGGCAAAATGTCTGAATACTTATGCAAAAAATGTATTTCTGTTATCTATTTTTTATACATTTGCAAACATTTATACAAAAATCTGTTTTTGCTTTTTCACAATGGGGTATTAGATTAGATTGATGAGGATGTTTTATTTATTTAATCCATTTTAGAATAAGGCTGTAACGTAACAAAAAGTGAATACACCAAATACACTGCATATACAGGATCAGCTCAATACCATATTTACAATGTGAACGCAGTGTGTGAGATCCTGCTGGAGAAGAGTATATGGGAACTGTTAGTGGGGCATACTGCGTTTACATTGCATTCCAAATGGCACCCACAGTTATCCAATGACAAGCTAACCGTATCTTAGCAACTAGGCAGAAGGATAAATATTATGGACAGAATTGTATTTCCTTTCCACCAAACTCTACCAAATATGATTACCAAACTTGAACTAAAACAAAGTCTGTTAACTTATGACAACAAACGCATATACTGTACATCCCAAATGGTGTCCTATTCCCTGTATAGTGCACTACTTTTGACCAGAGCCTTATGGACCCTAGTAAAAAACTAGTGCACTATATATGAAACAGGGTACCATTGGGGACGTACACTGACTACCAGCTAGAGTTCTGGTTCTAGAGTTATGATATGACCATCACCTGAACCAGATCAACATGGTGGCTCGCTCTACGCACCAATTTACTCTCTAATTATTGTAATCAGATATGCAGTTTGACACTTTCTACCTTGGTAGCATACATGAACGTGTAAACATGCGTACACACGCGTACACACACACACAAATATACTCATTAATAATGAATGAATTAACTAATTCTCTAATTAATTTCATGCTCTTTTGTTTTCTCGACCTTTGGAGGGGTGTCAGAGACGTGGAGTAAGATCTGATTGGCCCCCCAGAATGCACCTCTCTGAGGAATCAGTGAGCAAAGCACGGAATCTCAATCTGTATTCACTGAGGATAACCACACACCAGCTGCTCTCTGAACAAACACCGGAGTGTGTGTGTGTGTGTGTGTGTGTGTGTGTGTGTGTGTGTGTGTGTGTGTGTGTGTGTGTGTGTGTGTGTGTGTGTGTGTGTGTGTGTGTGTGTGCACAAGCATGTGTGTATATTTGCAGAATGTGTCATTGTGTGTCTTGATCAAGATAAAGCATTGATGGCAAAAAAACGATTAACCTTTTCATTTTGAAAGCTAACATTATAGTTTGTCATTCTTTGCTAATTGCACAATCAATAAACCAACATAATTCCTTCTGCGTACAAGCTAAGAGATGAAAAGTGAAATAAACCCTAGAATCCTTCCTTTGCTCCTCATCTTGCTGTATTGAGTGCCAGATTGAAAAACAATTAATGACAATTAAACTATTCATCCCTGTGTACGCCCCATTATCTTACCATGCTGTCAAATTACCCACTAACATAACAGCAACCCACATCTAACTACCAACCCCATCACTACCAGTAACTATCCAACCCCATCACTACCAGTAACTCCCAACCCCATCACTACCTGTAACTACCAACCCCATCAGTACCCGTAACTACCAACCCCATCACTACCAGCGACTACCAACCTTATCACTACCTGTAACTACCAACCCCATCACTACCAGTAACTACCAACCCCATCACTACCAGTAACTACCAACCCCATCACTACCTGTAACTACCAACCCCATCACTACCAGTACCTACCAACCCCATCACTACCAGTAACTACCAACCCCAATACTACCAGCAATTACCAACCACATCACTACCAGCAACTACCAACCACATCACTACCAGCAACTACCAACCTTATCACTACCAGTAACTTCCAACCCCAATACTACCAGTAACTACCAACCCCATCACTACCAGTAACTACCAACCCCATCACTACCAGTAACTACCAACCCCATCACTACCTGTAAATACCAACCTTATCTTGACCTGTAACTACCAACCCCATCACTACCAGTAACTACCAACCCCATCACTACCTGTAACTACCAACCCCAATACTACCAGTAACTACCAACCCCATCATTACCAGTAACTACCAACCCCATCACTACCAGTACCTACCAACCCCAATACTACCAGTAACAACCAACCATCACTACCAGTAACTACCAACCCCAATACTACCTGTAACTACCAGCCTTATCACTATCAGCAACAACCAACCACATCACTACCAGTAACTACCAACCCCATCACTACCAGTAACTACCAACCCCATCACTACCAGCAACTACCAACCCCATCACTACCAGTAACTACCAACCCCAATACTACCAGTAACTACCAACCCCATCACTACCAGTAACTACCAACCCCATCACTACCAGCAACTACCAACCTTATCACGACCAGTAACTACCAACCCCATCACTACCAGTAACTACCAACACCATCAATACCAGCAACTACCAACCCCATTACTACCAGTAACTACCAACCCCATCACTACCAGTAATTACCAACCCCATCAATACCAGTAATTACCAACCACATCACTACCAGCAACTACCAACCACATCACTACCAGCAACTACCAACCACATCACTACCAGTAACTACCAACCCCAATACTACCAGTAACTACCAACCCCATCACTACCAGCAACTACCAACCACATCACTACCAGCAACTACCAACCTTATCACTACCAGTAACTACCAACCCCATCACTACCAGCAACTACCAACCACATCACAACCAGTAATTACCAACCACATCACTACCTGTAAATACCAACCTTATCTCGACCTGTAACTACCAACCCCATCACTACCAGTAACTACCAACCCCATCACTACCTGTAACTGCCAACCCCAATACTACCAGTAAATACCAACCCCATCATTACCAGTAACTACCAACCCCATCACTACCAGTACCTACCAACCCCAATACTACCAGTAACAACCAACCATCACTACCAGTAACTACCAACCCCATCACTACCAGTAACTACCAACCCCATCACTACCACTAACTACCAACCCCAATACTACCTGTAACTACCAACCATCACTACCAGTAACTACCAACCACATCACTACCAGTAACTACCAACGCCAATAATACCTGTAACTACCAACCATCACTACCAGTAACTACCAAACCCATCACTACCAACAACTACCAACCTTATCACTATCAGCAACAACCAACCACATCACTACCAGTAACTACCAACCCCATCACTACCAGTAACTACCAACCCCATCACTACCAGCAACTACCAACCCCATCACTACCAGTAACTACCAACCCCAATACTACCAGTAACTGCCAACCCCATCACTACCAGTAACTACCAACCCCATCACTACCAGCAACTACCAACCTTATCATGACCAGTAACTACCAACCGCATCACTACCAGTAACTACCAACACCATCAATACCAGCAACTACCAACCCCATTACTACCAGTAACTACCAACCCCATCACTACCAGTAACTACCAACCCCATCAATACCAGTAATTACCAACCACATCACTACCAGCAACTACCAACCACATCACTACCAGCAACTACCAACCACATCACTACCAGTAACTACCAACCCCAATACTACCAGTAACTACCAACCCCATCACTACCAGCAACTACCAACCACATCACTACCAGCAACTACCAACCATATCACTACCATTAACTACCAACCCCATCACTACCAGCAACTACTAACCACATCACAACCAGTAATTACCAACCACATCACTACCAGCAACTACCAACCACATCAGCAACTACCAGCAACTACCAACCAATACCAACCAATACCAACCAACCAAACTACCAACCAATACTACCAGCAACTACCAACCACATCACTACCAGTAACTACCAACGCCATCACTACCAGCAACTACCAACCCCATCACTACCAGCAACTACCAACCTTATCACTACTAGTAACTACCAACCCCATCACTACCAGTAACTACCAACCCCAATACTACCAGTAACTACCAACCATCACTACCAGTAACTACCAACCCCATCACTACCTGTAACTACCAACCCCATCACTACCAGTACCTACCAACCCCAATACTACCAGTAACTACCAACCATCACTACCAGTAACTACCAAACCCATCACTACCAGTAACTACCAACCCCATCACTACCAGTAACTACCAACCCCAATACTACCTGTAACTACCAACCATCACTACCAGTAACTACCAACCACATCACTACCAGTAACTACCAACCCCAATACTACCTGTAACTACCAACCATCACTACCAGTAACTACCAACCACATCACTACCAGCAACTACCAACCTTATCACTGTCAGCAACAACCAACCACATCACTACCAGTAACTACCAACCCCATCACTACCAGTAACTACCAACCCCATCACTACCAGTAACTAGCAACCCCATCACTACCAGCAACTACCAACCCCATCACTACCAGTAACTACCAACCCCAATACTACCAGTAACTACCAACCCCATCACTACCAGTAACTACTAACCCCATCACTACCAGTAACTACCATCCCCATCACTACCAGTAACTACCAACCCCATCACTACCAGCAACAACCAACCTTATCACTATCAGCAACAACCAACCCCATCACTACCTGTAACTATCAACCCCATCACTACCAGTAACTACCAACCCCATCACTACCAGTAACTACCAACCCCATCACTACCAGTAACTACCAACCACATCACCACCAGTAATTACCAACCACATCACTACCAGATGTCAACAATACATATGGAAATGCTTTTACATGTTTTTTTTACCAAGACAGGTTAGGTTACACCCACTTCCACCGCTGATGGGTTAACATTCCAAGGTTACGCCCCCAAATGGGACCCTATTCCCTATATAGTGCAATACTTTTGACCAGGTCCCATAGACCTCTGGTCAAAAGTAGTGCTCTATGTAGGGAATAGGGTGCCATTTAGAGCACATTTCCAACATGAAGCCACTTCCCCCTTGTTTTCAACACTTCTATTATAATGAAGAAAACACCTGATATCTGCTGTGTAGGAAACCTTTTACAACTACATTCATTAATGACCCTCTTATTTTCACTACGGTAACATCACTGGTTATAGCTACATTTTAATTTCAAGGGAGGTGTCCCAAATGGCACCCTATTCCCTATATAGGGCACTACTTAGTGCACTAAAAGTAGTGCACAAAATAGGTAATAGATTGCCATTTGGGATGCAAACCAACTCTGAGCCAACGCGCTGTGATGTTTTTAATTATGTTCTTGGTGTCTGAGACATGTGAGTAATTAATAATTATAATTTTGTAGTTCCCAGGAGAAATGAGGATGACTCAATACACTCAGGTATTCAGAGTAAAACTAAAACAAGACTCAAAACACTCAAGTATAACACTAAAACACTTTTCTCACCAAACATGCTTGACCATATAGGTACTATAATAATCTGACTATATATGTACTATAATAATCTGACAATATAGGCACTATAATAATCTGACCATATAAATACTATAATAATCTGACTATATAGGTACTATAATAATCTGACCATATAGGTACTATAATAATCTGACTATATAGGTAGTATAATAATCTGACAATATAGGTACTATAATAATCTGACCATATAGGTACTATAATAATCTGACTATATAGGTACTATAATAATCTGACCATATAGGTACTATAATAGTCTGACCATATAGGTCCTATAATAATCTGACCATATAGGTACTATAATAATCTGGTCATATAGGTACTATAATAATCTGACTATATAGGTAGTGTAATAATCTGACCGTATAGGTATTATAATAATCTGACTATATAGGTACTATAATAATCTGACCATATAGGTACTGTCATGACGTTGGCCTGTGGGTAAGGTTTATGACCCCCCCCCATAAATACCTTTCTCCCTTCCCCTCTCTGAATCTACTGAAGGACTTGAATAGCCTGTGTTAAATATAGAGAGTCTGGGAACATCAAACAAATGGGGAAAGGTACCACATATTTTGTTAATAAAACCAGTTGGAAATATGCTTGGGAACGTAATGAGTATGTATGTCAGTTCGGTTGTCATCTGAGACATTATGACTGATGACAGGACGACATAAACTGTATCTGAGAAAGTATACGCCCTCTAGTTATCAGAGTCACATGGAATTGTTATGCAATTGAAATGTTTGATATTGAAAATGTTTGTTAGGAGATGAAATGTAATTTTAGCTTCCGAATGAGAGATTTGGGTTTTCATAAGGAAAGTGCCCTGCTCGATCAGTGGCCCAACCCTGTGAAGAGACAGGGGTTATAAACGATGAAACACCTCCCTCCCCCTCTCCACTATATAAGCCTTTGACGAAAAGATAAGTTGGTTCCAGTACGGGAGGTCTGCAGCCTCTACGTTAGAAGGACACACATGTCAAGGACAGAACTAAGCCAACCTCGGCGTGAGCTATGGTATGAACTGGTATGAACTTTGAGCTTATTCACTACAGAAGTGCTACTTCCTAGCCGTTGAGTTAGCAGCGGCCGCTGCTTACGTGGGCTAGGAAAGGACGGACGACGGATCCAGTCTAACAACCAGACGAAGATACCACCACGTATCCAATCGACCACCATTGACATAGTTCCGAAAACAGGGAGATCTGTTGGCCAACCCGGCCAGCATCTACGACCAATCTACCGAAGCGCAGCTCAGAGTAAATATTTATTGCATTTTCCTTTTCCAAATGGGCGGTAATTTAGAATGCATAAGATAATGTATTTACGATAGCATAGCTGCTGTTTCTCTGTTCCTAAATCTTCCCGCTCTTTCATTCAAGCCCAACCCCCTTTCCTTTGTGTAACCAGCCGTCATATCTGTTCCGTCTACCGGGACGTTTTCTGTAAGACATCATTGTATTCTGTGTATTGGTAATTCTGTGTGATTAGTTAGGTATTTAGTAAATAAATAATTAAACCCAATTTTGTATTGCTGATTCAACTTGTTAGCCAGGGTTCGTGAAGATAGTCAAGAATTTACAACTTTCATTATGAGACTGAAAATAAGACAAGGGTTAATATTGACTGCTATCGATGTAAAATATTACAAAGTATTTTAAGAGTTTATTCGGAAGATAACAGCTCTATAAACGTTCTTCCGTGGTGCCCCGACTTTCTAGTTAATTACATTTACATGATTAGCTTAATCAGGTAATATTAATTACAGAGAAATCATTTTATAAGTTAGCATGTCATATCACTTTATCCGGCATAGCCAAAGACACGACATATTGGAGCCCCCGTGCGAGGAATCTAAAATAGGATGAAGCTTTCATTTTGATTCAGCATATATAAAATTGAACAGCAGATTACATAATATACCAAGTTGATTATATACATTATCGGAATTGTAGACTGGAATTATTGGTGCGTGTGTGTTCCGGAGAATAGCCTCCGTGTTGTGCTCTGACGTAGTCAGTGGGTAGCATAAACTATACATGTATGTATGATGGCTGATAAAGCTATCTGAGAAATAGCGCGTTTGGCCAAACGCTGGGCTATTTCTGCCTCGCGCGTTTCAGACGCGTGTTGGCTAGGTCATTATTAATTTCTCGAGCGAGGACAAAGAGCCAGCCGATTGAAATTTAGGAGAGATTAGCTTGACCAGCGATAAGTATCTCTCTGTCTCTCGCGTTTCGATGCGAGTAGACCACGGTGCATTTCGTTGTTTCCCGCGAGTTCCGGTTAAAACATCGTCAAATATCGCCGAAAAGGGTTTGAACATAATACGTTATAAGTAAAACCTTTCCCTTGCCAAGGGAATCCTATGTTGAGCATTTTTCAGGCATAAAGTAGCATTAGCTTGCTCGAGATGCTAAGCTAACAAAAAGGGAAAACAGCCATTTTGTTTTGTGCCACATTGTAAGTCATCCGACTTGCGGAACGAAAGTCCTGCCCTGGGTACTTCCGTTTGATTTCAGCGTGTGCCAGCAGGGACCTTTGAAGAGTCACCAGTACTTTCCTTCCAGAATAATTAGTCAGGTGACACTCAAGTCGTTACTCGTGATATCCAGACGGATATCGATGTCTTATTCAATTGAACTAATAAGTGAAATTGCCAGATTTACATTCTCAAGTTTAAATAATATCCAAATTGATGAGTTTTCTAAATGAGACATTGTAATCTTTTTACACATTAACCCAAATGAATAAACCTCTCAGGTTAATTCAAGTTTAAATCCCAAATAGCCTATACAGGTTTGATTTATCATTAAAATTGATCAATCAGTAAAATTTGGTTTTTGCAAAACCCATTCAGTAATCCAGTACTGACAGAAGTCCCGCCCCCGCGGGAATCCCATGTGGCTTCGGCCCAAGGAAGAAGTGTACCATAGTGGGAAGTGCTCCCAACATTTAATCTACTGTTTACATTTATGATATCCAATCAATGGAGATTGTATGGATTATCATCTCATTCAATTTAATAAGTTAAATTGTTGAACATACCATAATGTTCTTGCAATCAAATGAGACACTTTTAAACTTCCCATATTAACCTGGATGAAGCAACCTCAGGTTAATTCAAGTTTAATACCCAGATAGCCTACCCAGGTAGGATTAATCATTGACATTGATTAATTAATTCAATTTGCTTTTGCAAATTCATTCACGTCCAACTTCCACATTACTGGTACAGTACTGATGGTTCGTCAACATCTATAAATAGATTAAACTTGTCTTTGCAGCTTCGAATGAATTCCAAAGCCAAACATTGAAAAAAAATAGGAACATTTTTCCTCTAAATGTTTCTAATAATGTGCAAGCTACCAAAGGAGGTGGTCACCACTCCTCCGCTAATTAGTGAACCTCCACCCATAAAAGGATTGATCTCTGACCTCAGCAGTGATACCAACCCTAATTATGCCATTAGAAAAACAACAGCCGAAATTGCGAACGCTCTCCAAAATCAACCATCAAATACAGGCTTTGTGACTGTTCTCTCCACTTTAGCACTTATGTATCGCCATCAAAGGTTGGCATCGGTCCAATCCCACAGTGCACAGCTGAAGCACGTGCAAGACATGGCTAACATGAGGGCACAGGTGGAGAGAACTGAGCAACTATTGACAAAAGCAGGAAATGAAAACATTCTGCTAGTCGAGGAACTGCGTTTGAAATCGGAACAATTAAAAGTAATTGCAAATACTTATGACGATGAACGAGCACAAACTCTCCAACAAAATCGTCATCTGCAGGAACAACTCGATTTAGCCAAAACTAAATGCGATGTAGTCCACGCCAAACTAGATAACTCTGTCGAGTTATCTACAAACAGGAACGCGCAATTTGATAACATGCAGGCAGTTTTGTTGAACGTTACTCAAGGTAACAATGTTCTACTCCAAATTCTGCAGACCAAAGACGATCAGTTGATGAACACAATGACTAAGTTGGATGACAAATCAGCAGAACTTATTGAAGTCGCTGACCAAATGAATGATGAGAGAACTCAGGTGATGAGGATGGAAATATTGATTTCTAAGCAAGCAAAGGAAATCTCATCACTGAATCTCTCGCTCCGTACTCGAGACCTCTATCTGCAAACCATGACAGATAAGTTTGAGACCGAAAGGAGCAGGTGTGACACTCACGTGTCCAAAATTGGTACTCTAAGCGCTCAAGTGGACTCTGTAATGCAGCAGAAGACCACCCTTAGGTACCATCTGGAGGAAGTCCAGAATGGTCACGCTCTACAGCATGACTACCCATCCAAGCAACCGGAGTCCGGTACTCAAAGGAGTGAAGACGATAGGTTTCAGACATTGCCTCCATCATGTGTCCCTCAGTCTTCTCCTCTTGGCCATTCGGCACTGAGTAATATGGAGCCTCTTGGCCAACAAAGCCAAAGCTTGGCTTCTCCTCTTGGCCTGTCGGCCCCAATTTCTCCACAGGATGAAGCCAACCCTCTCCGCCCGCTTGGTGCGGAATACCTTGACAAACTCGTCAAGAATTTCCCCACCTTTGACCCCGTTCCAGGTCAGCCAAACGATACTGAGACGTTCCTAGCTGACATAGAGGACGCGTTGGGTGGCTACCCGAATGCTACGGGTTCTGACAGGGTTTACCTGTTGAAGCGAACGTCGAATAGACACGTGACGAGGTTCATTCGCCTACAACAGCAACACGTGCTAAATGACTACGCTAAACTTGCCACAGCTTTGATATTAGAATTCAGTGGTTCTGCGACTCGCAAACACGATAGCTCACTGGCTAACACCGTCAAACAAGCTCGGAACGAACACCCACAAGCTTACTATCATAGGCTTCGTTCAGCTTACTTTGGCCTACTCACAGAAACAGGAATGGAAGAGCTGTTACCATTCAAACAAATGTTTCTGTCGAACATGTATCCCACCTTCATTACCTACTTGGGCCCTGCCGCCCACGTTGGCTTGCCTATCTTACAACTCAGAGAGCTTGCAAGCACAGCTTTTGAGGCATCAAAAGCTCGCAACACTAAGAGCCCTGACCACTCGGTTTTGAAGTTTGACCAGGAGCACTCACTCCAGTTAGAGGGTGTATTATCAGGTATTGGAGCATCGAGAGATGACGCACCACAACAGTTTCTACCACGAAACCATGATTCCAATAACCTCCGCGGTCGAAATAACTGTAAAGTACGTAGCCATCAACATGACTACCGCTACAATCGACCCGTTCGCTACGTTCCTGCACCCAACCCACAAAAAGTGTCAGAGCACAAGGGTAACAAAGGGTTGAAGGATGATCAAAACGTAGACCAATGTTCTCCAGAAGTCCCACTACGGGAAGAACTTAAGCGAGAACAATTTGAGAAAAGGGTAAAAGATAAGTCACAGGGACTAGACGGGGAATTACCGGACACCAGGTCCGCAGGAATTAACACCCATAGCAAGGACGATAAAGTTCAAATTTCTTCCGCTCTCATTCAAGACCCTATCCAGGGCCCGCTTGATCAAGAAACAAGCCCCCGGGCTCTGTCTATAGACTCTGATACAAAAGTTGCGAAGAAAAAGGTTAAATGCTTCGTTAAAGCCAAGCTCACTCAAAATCGGAAAAGTCAATCTGCTTCCATCTTGAACAGACATGGCACATCACGTCGTTGCGAACGACCACTCCACTTTGTGGGGAATATGTCCACTAACCACGAATCTAAACGGCCATACCTGGAAACAGTCCTGGAGGACTGCTTAGCTTGTCATAATTGATTCGGGTGCGACAATATCACTCATCTCTCAAACATTGTTTGATGATCTCAAAAGGGCTTTGAAGCCAACTAAACGTTGGTTAAAAGTGGAACGATGCGACACTACACTTCGAGGGGTCACTCAGACTACCTCGCCTCTCACATTGAGAGTCATGCTGAAACTACACTTCCAGGACGTATCGCTCGTTCACCCTGTGTATGTTACCAGCCTCGAAACTGTAATCCTGCTACTTGGAGCAGACTTGATGGATCGGTTACTCCCATTGATGGATTGGAAAACCAACCAGGTATGGTCACAGGCCACAGTGCCTCCTCCACTGACCACACTGTCTTCCCCTAACGCTAGCTGCAATGCAGTCATTCACGAGGGGTATCTGTCGAAAGCACCCCTTTGGGAAAAGACGTTTAGAAACCTCTTGGTACAAAATCCGATCCACGGAGATAGTACGATATCTCGACACATTCCATCAGCCAACCTGATTGACCATTCTTTTCATGATTTCAAGCCAGCTGTCTCTGTGAATAAGCAACTTCCCTCCTCCTTGCAGTCGTGCAATACGATAGTTGAGATGAACTTCCCTTGCCCTTCGGACACTTCAGCAAGCACTGCGGCCGTCTCAGCAAGAAAAACATTGATGTGCAGAGTACACTCTGTTTCCGATGATACACCTTCTGCTTTGTTGGGGACTGTCACCCCTTACAATGACACTAATGGCGTCAGTCCAGCAACTGACCCGATGACTCCCACTGGTGAAAAACTTTGCGATATCACAGACCAATATCCTCGTCTCAGTTTGCAGGTACTGAAGAGGTTGCCACACGCGGACGCGGTGGTGACTGACAGACCTCGACAGCCACTGAGTGTGTTGAAGCACAAACACCAGGAGATTTGGTTGAAAGGTTACAGCCATTCTCATAATAACGCGGCCACGGACAACTCGTACATAGGGTCCGACCTTTTCGTTTGCGCCTCGGACACCAACACCACCCGCTGGTGGGGGGGTCCCGAGACACAAAGGGGGGGAATAGTATCCCAGACCCATGATGAGCCTCATCGAGGCCGGTGGGGGGGTCGAGACTACGGACAACACCGTACGAGGCCACCAGAGCATAAATCAAATCTAGTTGTAAACTCTTCTATGAGAACAGTGAGGAGCAGACAGGCCCCTAGATGGGGATTATCTTAGAACACGTCTAAGATAGTACTGAGGTGTACCACACTGGTCGTAAAGGAAGTCCAATGGACTTGTCCACCTCCAAAACAAATGGCAACAATAATCATTCCTTGCATGTGTAGGTTCAACTACAATACAACTAGTAATATGCTCCAATCATGTGTTCCGGTAGATAATATTTCAGAATAAATCGGTAGGACAACTGGACCCCTTGAATACCAGTACCAATACCACAGTCAATCCAGCAACACTCAGTAAGAGGATTAGTAACCTCACAAGTTAAATTGCTATTGATAATAGCGACATAGGAGTCACTCAGAGTGCAACACGGGGAAGGGAATCTCCATTGCACTCTTCCAATGGTTAACACATGCCACTAATAAATAGAACCCTTCGTTCAGGAGAAAATTATTAGAAGTCATGAACCATGATCACACCACGTACGACTGGTCTAATACTTAGAGTACTTCCGTCGTGAGGTTAGCTCCTCCGGGGATAACATAGCTATGAAATTGACTTCATACCTACTGCCACTACAATAGTGGAAGACACAGTGACTTGTAGAAAACTACTACAGACTCCCTTGACACCAATTCTGACTGACCTCCAGGCATTGACCTGAAAATTACCTGACTACGTCAGACTCATTCTGAACAAGTTGTAATCTGCCAGGATACTTGGTTTTCTTCCCTTGACATGCGCGATTGTGTAAGCATAAACGCACATGCACAACGGAACATCCAATTAGGATTTATGCTAGGATCACTTAAGGGTCCAAGCAAAATACCAGCCTTAGTAAAGTTGAACATTTACTTCTAGGCCTTTGACTCTACAGCACTCACCAGTTTTCTAACCAGAAGTCCATAGGTCATCCTGTAGACTGCCCAAAACTAGTGCCTTACAGCTGTAGACTTATCATATAGTTGTCAACTTAGGATAGTACCCTAAGCGCCACCCCGCAAATTAGGAAAGCCCTAGATATGACATTAGACAATGCCATGATAGGGTCATTTTGCCAAGACCATGGACGTAGATACAATACAGTCCAATTAGATGATTAAGGTGGCATAACTATTTTGTGTTGTTTAAGCTTCCATTCATTTTGTTTATTTTCTTTGGCACATAGAAAGTGATAGAGCCATAAACAACTCCCCCATACAACCATCAGTTAGTGCCACAACACCGCTCATTTGGGAGGAAATGTAATGATATATTTCATGAGTGTGTGTGCGTTGTTAACATCTGCCTAAGTTACTGCCCAGATATTCCAGTCTGGACGACCAGACGACGGGTCCGGAACGGCGATCCCAATCCGGACCTCCGCTGCCGAGCCATGGAACGGACTTCTTCATTTGCAGAGACCCTACCCGGGTCGACCACCAGAGGGGGGACTGCAATAGCAACCACCAACTGGACATCTGCTGCCCAGCCTTGGAGCGGATTTCTTCATTTGCAGACACCCTACCCGGGTCGACCGCCAGATGGGGACCACAACGATGATCCACAACTAGGACAACCCACGTTAATTTTTATGTTGGGTTATAACATGCAGGTTAATCGCGAGATTGAACCCAACATGGGGGGACTGTCATGACGTTGGCCTGTGGGTAAGGTTTATGACCCCCCCCCATAAATACCTTTCTCCCTTCCCCTCTCTGAATCTACTGAAGAACTTGAATAGCCTGTGTTAAATATAGAGAGTCTGGGAACATCAAACAAATGGGGAAAGGTACCACATATTTTGTTAATAAAACCAGTTGGAAATATGCTTGGGAACGTAATGAGTATGTATGTCAGTTCGGTTGTCATCTGAGACATTATGACTGATGACAGGACGACATAAACTGTATCTGAGAAAGTATACGCCCTCTAGTTATCAGAGTCACATGGAATTGTTATGCAATTGAAATGTTTGATATTGAAAATGTTTGTTAGGAGATGAAATGTAATTTTAGCTTCCGAATGAGAGATTTGGGTTTTCATAAGGAAAGTGCCCTGCTCGATCAGTGGCCCAACCCTGTGAAGAGACAGGGGTTATAAACGATGAAACACCTCCCTCCCCCTCTCCACTATATAAGCCTTTGACGAAAAGATAAGTTGGATCCAGTACGGGAGGTCTGCAACCTCTACGTTAGAAGGACACACATGTCAAGGACAGAACTAAGCCAACCTCGGCGTGAGCTATGGTATGAACTGGTATGAACTTTGAGCTTATTCACTACAGAAGTGCTACTTCCTAGCCGTTGAGTTAGCAGCGGCCGCTGCTTACGTGGGCTAGGAAAGGACGGACGACGGATCCAGTCTAACAACCAGACGAAGATACCACCACGTATCCAATCGACCACCATTGACATTCTTCCGAAAACAGGGAGATCTGTTGGCCAACCCGGCCAGCATCTACGACCAATCTACCGAAGCGCAGCTCAGAGTAAATATTTATTGCATTTTCCTTTTCCAAATGGGCGGTAATTTAGAATGCATAAGATAATGTATTTACGATAGCATAGCTGCTGTTTCTCTGTTCCTAAATCTTCCCGCTCTTTCATTCAAGCCCAACCCCCTTTCCTTTGTGTAACCAGCCGTCATATCTGTTCCGTCTACCGGGACGTTTTCTGTATGACATCATTGTATTATGTGTATTAGTAATTCTGTGTGATTAGTTAGGTATTTAGTAAATAAATAATTAAACCCAATTTTGTATTGCTGATTCAACTTGTTAGCCAGGGTTCGTGAAGATAACCAAGAATTTACAACTTTCATTATGAGACTGAAAATAAGACAAGGGTTAATATTGACTGCTATCGATGTAAAATATTACAAAGTATTTTAAGAGTTTATTCGGAAGATAACAGCTCTATAAACGTTCTTCCGTGGTGCCCCGACTTTCTAGTTAATTACATTTACATGATTAGCTTAATCAGGTAATATTAATTACAGAGAAATCATTTTATAAGTTAGCATGTCATATCACTTAATCCGGCATAGCCAAAGACACGACAGTACTATAATAATCTGACTATATAGGTACTATAATAATCTGACCATATATGTACTATAATAATCTGACTATATATGTACTATAATAATCTGACCATATATGTGCTATGATATTCTGACTATATAGGTACTATAATAATCTGACTATATAGATACTATAATAATCTGACCATATATGTACTATAATAATCTGACCATATATGTACTATAATAATCTGACCATATATGTACTATAATAATCTGACCATATAGGTAGTATAATAATCTGACCATATAGGTACTATAATAATCTGACCATATATTTACTATAATAATCTGACTATATAGTTACTATAATAATCTGACTATATATGTACTATAATAGTCTGACCATATAGGTACTATAATAATCTGGACATATAGGTACTATGATAATCTGACCATATAGGTACTATAATAATCTGACAATGTAGGTACTATAATAATCTGGACATAGCATACACCTTTCTCACACAACATGGCTTCTCCAAGAGCCGCCATGGTTTCTCCAAGGTCACCATGGTTTCCAAGGCCACCAAGGCCACCATGATTTCTCCAAGGTTACCATGGTTTCCAAGGTCACCATGTTTTCTCCAAGGCCACCATGGTTTCTCCAAGGCCACCATGTTTTCTCCAAGGCCACCATGGTTTCTCCAAGGCCACCATGGTTTCTCCAAGGCCACCATGTTTTCTCCAAGGCCACCATGGTTTCTCCAAGGCCACCATGTTTTCTCCAAGGCCACCATGGTTTCTCCAAGGCCACCATGTTTTCTCCAAGGCCACCATGGTTTCTCCAAGGCCACCATTGGTTTCTCCAAAGCCACCATGGTGTCTCCAAGGCCACCATATTTTCTCCAAGGCCACCGTGTTTTCTCTAAGGCCACCATGTTTTCTCCAAGGCCACCATGATTTCTCCAAGGCCACCATGGTTTCTCGAAGGCCACCATGGTTTCTCGAAGGCCACCATGTTGTCTCCAAGGCCACCATGGTTTCTCCAAGAGCCACCATTTCCCTTTGTGTTGTATGTCCTCTCTTCTATAAATATGTACTATTAAACATGGAGTATGTATTATTAAGTATTATTAAACATGTATAATTATTAAACATGTATTATTATTAAACATGTATAATTATTAAACATGGAGTATTATTAAACATGGCGTGTTATTAAACATGTATTATTTTTAAACATGTATACTTATTAAACATGTAGTATTATTAAACATGGAGTATGTATTAAGTATTATTAAACATGGACTATGTATTATTAAGTATTATTAAACATGTATTATTATTAAACATGTATAATTATTAAACATGGAGTATTATTAGACATGGCGTATTATTAAACATGGAGTATGTATTATTAAGTATTATTAAACATGGAGTATGTATTATTAAGTATTATTAAACATGTATTATTATTAAACGTGTACTAATATTAAACGAGTACTATTATTAAACAAGTAATATTATTAAACATGTAGTATTATTAAACATGAAGTATTATTAAACAGGTAGTATTATTAAACATGTAGTAGTATTAAACATGTAGTATTATTAAACAAGTAATATTATTTAACATGGGGTATTATTAAACATGGAGTATTATCAAACACGTAGTATTATTAAACATGTAGTATTATTAAACATGTAGTATTATTAAACATGGGGTTTTGTTAAACATGTAGTATTATTAAACATGGATTATGTATTATTAAACATGTAGTATTATTAAACATGGGGTTTTATTAAACATGTAGTATTTCTCACCCATCATGCCTGACCCAACTTCTCTAACAATCTGTCACGTTCTTCCTCAGTGCTGTAGGGTAACCTTTTCATAATGGGAGGAAAAAGGTATGCTGTTCTTTTCCAACAGACTTCATGAACTAACCTCCTGTGACACTAGAGGATGTGAGGTCAACTGTCTGTGGCGTCGAGTCGGCTACGTCCCAAATGGCACCCTATTCCCTATTTAGTGTACTACTCTTGTTCAGGGCTCGGGTCAAAAGCAGAGCAATGTATAGGTAATAGGGTGCCATTTGGGACGAAGTCTGGATTTAATGTTGGTTCTCACCTCGTCATCTATCTCCACTCCAACAGTAAAATGTAACACGCAATTCACTCAGAGGTTATTAACGTGAAGGACCAGGTCAAAGCCAACTGCCACAAATTCTCTCTGTACAACGAAACTGCAATGTATTAAATCACTGTCTACCACCTTTTACAACCACGCACGCACGCACGCACGCACGCACGCACGGACGCACGCACGCACGCACACACACACACACACACACACACACACACACACACACACACACACACACACACACACACACACAATACAAGACATTGAGAACACTTTGAGCAGAATATCACAGTTTCACTTACAATGCACAGACAGGAGAACAGTCTATACAGACAGGAGAACACTCTATACAGACAGGAGAACACTCTATACAGACAGGAGACCACTCTACACAGACGGGAGAACACTCTATACAGACAGGAGACCACTCTACACAGACAGGAGAACACTCTATACAGACAAGAGAACACTATACAGACAGGAGACCACTCTACACAGACAGGAGAACACTCTATACAGACAGGAGACCACTCTACACAGACAGGAGAACACTCTATACAGACAAGAGAACAATATACAGACAGGAGACCACTCTACACAGACAGGAGAACACTCTATACAGACAGGGGAACACTCTATACAAACAGGAGACCACTCTACACAGACAGGAGAACACTCTATACAGACAGGAGACCACTCTACACAGACAGGAGACCACTCTACACAGACAGGAGAACACTATACAGACAGGGGAACACTCTATACAAACAGGAGACCACTCTATACAGACAGGTGAACACTCTATACAGACAGGAGAACACTCTACACAGACAGGAGAACACTCTATACAGACAAGAGAACACTTTATACAGACAGGAGAACACTTTATACAGAGGAGAACACAGACAGGAGAACACTCGATACAGACTGGAGAACACTCTATACAGACAGGAGACCACTCTACACAGACAGGAGAACACTCTATACAGAGGAGAACACAGACAGGAGAACACTCTACACAGACAGGAGAACACTATACAGAGGAGAACACAGACAGGAGAACACTCGATACAGACAGGAGAACACTCTATACAGAGGAGAACACAGACAGGAGAACACTCTATACAGACAGGATAACACTCTATACAGACAGGAGAACACTCTATACAGAGGAGAACACAGACAGGAGAACACTCGATACAGACAGGAGAACACTATACAGACAGGAGAACACTCTACACAGACAGGAGAACACTCTACACAGACAGGAGAACACTCTATACAGCCAGGAAAACACTCCACACAGATAGCAGAACACTATACAGACAGGAGATCACTCTATACAGACAGGCAGGAGAACACTCTACACAGACAGGAGAACACTCTAGATCATAATGAACAGCATAGTGTAACCTGGTTATCTCTAGGTCATAACGAACAGCATAGTGTAACCTGGTTACCTCTAGATCATAATGAACAGCATAGTGTAACCTGGTTATCTCTAGGTCATAATGAACAGCATAGTGTAACCTGGTTATCTCTAGATCATAATGAACAGCATAGTGTTACCTGGTTACCTCTAGGTCATAATGAACAGCATAGTGTAACCTGGTTACCTCTAGATCATAATGAACAGCATAGTGTAACCTGGTTATCTCTAGGTCATAATGAACAGCATAGTGTTACCTGGTTACCTCTAGGTCATAATGAACAGCATAGTGTAACCTGGTTACCTCTAGATCATAATGAACAGCATAGTGTAACCTGGTTATCTCTAGGTCATAATGAACAGCATAGTGTAACCTGGTTACCTCTAGGTCATAATGAACAGCATAGTGTAACCTGGTTATCTCTAGGTCATAATGAACAGCATAGTGTAACCTGGTTACCTCTAGGTCATAATGAACAGCATAGTGTAACCTGGTTACCTCTAGATCATAATGAACAGCATAGTGTAACCTGGTTACCTCTAGATCATAATGAACAGCATAGTGTAACCTGGTTACCTCTAGGTCATAATGAACAGCATAGTGTAACCTGGTTATCTCTAGGTCATAATGAACAGCATAGTGTAACCTGGTTATCTCTAGGTCATAATGAACAGCATAGTGTAACCTGGTTACCTCTAGGTCATAATGAACAGCATAGTGCAACCTGGTTATCTCTAGGTCATAATGAACAGCATAGTGTAACCTGGTTATCTCTAGGTCATAATGAACAGCATAGTGTAACCTGGTTACCTCTAGATCATAATGAACAGCATAGTGTAACCTGGTTATCTCTAGGTCATAATGAACAGCATAGTGTAACCTGGTTACCTCTAGGTCATAATGAACAGCATAGTGTAACCTGGTTACCTCTAGATCATAATGAACAGCATAGTGTAACCTGGTTACCTCTAGATCATAATGAACAGCATATTGTAACCTGGTAACAGCATGAGGAGGCAGGGGGCTGAAGCCAAATGCTATCTTACCCAGCTGGTGATGCTGAGATGAGATAAAATGTAAACATTACAGGGTTGAAATTGATTTTCATTAGGAGACAATCTATCAAAGTGTGGATGTCTGGCAACAAGCTAATGGACAACAGTGTTCCCTGTAGCATTGTACTGTACATAGTATACTACCAAGTTGTGGGTAGAGTGTCCGCCCGGAATTCAATCCCCGGCACAGTCATACCAAAGATAGGACCTGAGGGGTCTCTGTTTGGGGTGTACTTGTACATTAACTTGTCTCACACTACAGAAACAGGAGATAGACTCCTATGAGCCGTTCTGGCCCACACTACAGAAACAGGAGATAGACTCCTATGAGATGTTCTGGTCCACACTACAGAAACAGGAGATAGACTCCTATGAGCTGTTCTGGTCCACACTAAAGAAACAGGAGATAGACTCCTATGAGATGTTCTGGTCCACACTACAGAAACAGGAGATTAGATCCTTCTCCTATGTTCACACAAGCCAAGGCTACTTACTTACATACTTCACTAGCAGGTTTATTAATGACATTGAAAAAAAACGAATTGTTTTCACAAAGCACTGTCAAGTCTGCATTTGAGAACAATGTTGTCAATTGTTATTTGAGAATGATCAGTTGCAATGATTGTCTATCAATGTTTATTTCCTACGTTGAAGTATTGAATCAATGCAATTCCTTAAGTGATACCAAGAAGACCATAGGAATCAACTCCTATCTGTGTGTTCAAGTACCATGCATGGGGTGCTATTGCTCCACCGTTTAAAGCTTCTTCCGAATGTCAAATTGTTTTTCTTCTTCTTCTTTTTTTAATTTATTTTTTATTTTTATTTCAAATCGAATCTAATTTTATTGGTCACATTCACATTTTGTATCAGATGTTATTGGTCACATACACATGTTTAGCAGATGTTATTGGTTACATACACATTTTTTATCAGATGTTATTGGTCACATACACATGTTTAGCAGATGTTATTGTGGGTGTAGTGAAATGCTTGTCAAGGGTATTTAACTAGGCAAATCAGTTAAGAAGAAATTCTTATTTACGATGGCGGCCTACCAAAAGTCAAAAGGCCTCCTGGGAGGACGGAGGCTGGGACAAAAAAAAATAGGAGAAAACACACATCACAACAAGATCACCACAGCACAACATAAAGAGAGACCTAAGACAACAACATAACAAGGCAGCAACACATGATCACACAGCATGGTAGCAACACAACATAACAACAACATGGTAGCAACACAATATGGAAGCACCACAACATGGTAGCAGCACAAAACATGGTACAAACATTTTTGGGCAACGTTTGATGGTACAGTATGCACATCGGTTTATAAAGTGACGTTTTCACTTTAAAGTAACACTCTGTAAAAGCAACTGGCAGGGTGAGTTCCAAACGGTACTACTTTTGAATAGAGCCTTATGGGTAGTAGCCTTCCTTATGGGTAGTACCATGCCTTATGGGTAGTAGCCAGCGTTATGCGTAGTAGCCTGCAGTATGAGTAGTAGCCTTCCTTATGGGTAGAACCATGCCTTATGGGTAGTAGCCTGCAGTATGAGTATTAGCCTTCCTTATGGGTAGTACCATGGCTTATGGGTAGTAGCCTGTGTTATGGGTAGTAGCCTATATAAGAAATAGGGTACCATATGGGACTAAGACTTAAGTGATAGTGCCTGAGAAGCCGGTGTTGGGAGGATATATATTGGCACGGGTGTTGTTAGGCCGGAGAAGTCGGTGTTGGGAGGATATATATTGGCACGGGTGTTGTTAGGCCGGAGAAGCCGGTGTTGGGAGGATATATATTGGCACGGGTGTTGTTAGGCCGGAGAAGCCGGTGTTGGGAGGATATATATTGGCACGGGCGTTGTTAGGCCGGAGAAGCCGCTATTGGGAGGATATATATTGGCACGGGTGTTGTTAGGCCGGAGAAGCCGGTGTTGGGAGGATATATATTGGCACGGGCGTTGTTAGGCCCGAGAAGCCGGTGTTGGGAGGATATATATTGGCACGGGTGTTGTTAGGCCGGAGAAGCCGGTGTTGGGAGGATATATATTGGCACGGGCGTTGTTAAGCCCGAGAAGCCGGTGTTGGGAGGATATATATTGGCACGGGTGTTGTTAGGCCGGAGAAGCCGGTGTTGGGAGGATATACACTGCTCAAAAAATAAAGGGAACACTTAAACAACACAATGTAACTCCAAGTCAATCACACTTCTGTGAAATCAAACTGTCCACTTAGGAAGCAACACTGATTGACAATAAATTTCACATGCTGTTGTGGAAATGGAATAGACAACAGGTGGAAATTATAGGCAATTAGCAAGACACCCCAATAAAGGAGTGGTTCTGCAGGTGGGGACCACAGACCACTTCTCAGTTCCTATGCTTCCTGGCTGATGTCTTGGTCACTTTTGAATGCTAGCGGTGCTTTCACTCTAGTGGTAGCATGAGACGGAGTCTACAACCCACACAAGTGGCTCAGGTAGTGCAGCTCATCCAGGATGGCACATCGATGCAAGCTGTGGCAAGAAGGTTTGCTGTGTCTGTCAGCGTAGTGTCCAGAGCATGGAGGCGCTACCAGGAGACAGGCCAGTACATCAGGAGACGTGGAGGAGGCCGTAGGAGGGCAACAACCCAGCAGCAGGACCGCTACCTCCGCCTTTGTGCAAGGAGGAGCAGGAGAAGCACTGCCAGAGCCCTGCAAAATGACCTCCAGCAGGCCACAAATGTGCATGTGTCTGCCCAAACGGTCAGAAACAGACTCCATGAGGGTGGTATGAGGGCCCGACATACACAGGTGGGGGTTGTGCTTACAGCCCAACACCGTGCAGAACGTTTGGCATTTGCCAGAGAACACCAAGATTGGCAAATTTGCCACTGGCGCCCTGTGCTCTTCACAGATGAAAGCAGGTTCACACTGAGCACGTGACAGACGTGACAGAGTCTGGAGACGCCGTGGAGAACGTTCTGCTGCCTGCAACATCCTCCAGCATGACCGGTTTGGCGGTGGTCCAGTCATGGTGTGGGGTGGCATTTCTTTGGGGGGCCGCACAGCCCTCCATGTGCTCGCCAGAGGTAGCCTGACTGCCATTAGGTACCGAGATGAGATCCTCAGACCCCTTGTGAGACCATATGCTGGTGCGGTTGGCCCTGGGTTCCTCCTAATGCAAGACAATGCTAGACCTCATGTGGCTGGAGTGTGTCAGCAGTTCCTGCAAGAGGAAGGCATTGATGCTATGGACTGGCCCGCCCGTTCCCCAGACCTGAATCCAATTGAGCACATCTGGGACATCATGTCTCGCTCCATCCACCAACGCCACGTTGCACCACAGACTGTCCAGGAGTTGGCGGATGCTTTAGTCCAGGTCTGGGAGGAGATCCCTCAGGAGACCATCCGCCACCTCATCAGGAGCATGCCCAGGCATTGTAGGGAGGTCATACAGGCACGTGGAGGCCACACACACTACTGAGCCTCATTTTGACTTGTTTTAAGGACATTACATCAAAGTTGGATCAGCCTGTAGTGTGGTTTTCCACTTTAATGTTGAGTGTGACTCCAAATCCAGACCTCCATGGGTTGATAAATTGGATTTCCATTGATTATTTTTGTGTGATTTTGTTGTCAGCACATTCAACTATGTAAAGAAAAAAGTAGTTAATCCGATTATTTGTTTCATTCAGATCTAGGATGTGTTGTTTAAGTGTTCCCTTCATTTTTTTGAGCAGTATATATTGGCACGGGTGTTGTTAGGCCGGAGAAGCCGGTGTTGGGAGGATATATATTGGCATGGGTGTTGTTAGGCCGGAGAAGCCGGTGTTGGGAGGATATATATTGGCACGGGTGTTGTTAGGCCGGAGAAGCCGGTGTTGGGAGGATATATATTGGCACGGGTGTTGTTAGGCCAGAGAAGCCGGTGTTGGGAGGATATATATTGGCACGGGTTTTGTTAGGCCGGAGAAGCCGTTGTTGGGAGAATATATATTGGCACGGGTGTTGTTAGGCCCGAGATGAAACACTGGCTTCGAGGGCATCCCTTTTAACAATATATTCAAATAATGACTGACATATTTGTATTAAAATCTTTTTTTGTTTGAATCTAGTCATACTATTTCATCCTTCCACAAGATATAGTCCGCTCTATCGGTTCGGTTACCAGAGATGCGACCCAGTCGTTCAGTCTTTTTGATCTGCATCTATGAATGTTTTAAAAGTTCCATTGCCATACTGGCTGGCAATGTTATTATCCTTCGCTTGCTAGCCAACTACGGCTAACTTACAATCATGTCAACAGCGCAGCCAGAAAAACATCAGTAACCACATTTCCATTTGTTTAAGCTGTTTTCTAGTGACATTTATTTGGATACATCCATAACAATGAGCTAATGAGCTAATGAGACGCAATTTTTCTTGGCATAGAAAATGTGCTCTCTCGTCAGGAGACTGTTGTTCAGAAGAGCTATCCAACAACACAGCTAACACAATCACTTTTTCAAATTACATTTCTTTGTACAGTGCCTTTGGAAAGTATTCAGACCCATTACTTTTCCCACATTTTGTTACGCTACAGCCTTATTCTAAAATAGATTAAATAAATTAAAATCATCAGCAATCTACACACAACACCCCATAATGAGAAAGCGAAAACAGGTTTTTAGAAATGTTTGCAGATCTATTGAAAATAAAAAACAGAAATACCTTATTTTCATAAGTATTCAGACACTTTGCTATGAGACTTGAAAATGAGCTCAGGTGCATCCTGTGTCCATTGATCATCCTTGAGATGTTTCTACAACTTGATTGGAGTCCATCTGTGGTACATTCAAAAGAATTGGACATGATTTGGAAAGGCACACACCTGTCTATATAAGGTCCCACAGTTGACAGTGTGTGTCAGGGCAAAAACCAAGCCATTAGTTTGAAGGAATTGTCCGTAGCACTTCGAGACAGGATTGTGTCGAGGCACAGATCTAGAGAAGTGTACCACATTTTTTGCAGCATTGAAGGTCCTCAAGAACGCAGTGGCCTCCATCATTCTTAAATGGAAGAAGTTTGAAACCAACAAGATTCTACTTGGAGCTGGCTGCAAAGCCAAACTGAGCAATCGGGGGAGAAGGGCCTTGTTCAGGGAGGTGACCAAGAACCCAATGATCTCCAGAGTTCCTCTGTGGAGAAGGGAGAACCTTCCAGCACTCCACCAATCAGGCTTTTATGGTAGAGTGGCCAGACTGAAGCCACTCCTCAATAAAATGCACATGACAGCCAGCTTGGAGTTTGCCAAAAGGCACCTAAAGGACTCTCAGACCATGAGAAACAAGATGCTCTGGTCTGATGAAACCAAGATGGAACTATATAGCCTAAATGCCAAGCGTCACGTCTGGAGGAAACCTGTCACCATCCCTACGGTGAAGCATGGTGGTGGCAGCATCATGCTGTGGGGATGTTTTTCAGTGGCAGGGACTGGGAGACTAGTCAGGATCGAGGCAAAGATGAACGGAGCAAAGTACAGAGAGATCCTTGATGACAACCTGCTTCAGAAAGCTCAGGACCTCAGACTGTGGTGAAGGTTCACCTCCCAACAGGACAATGACCCTAAGCACACAGTCAAAACAACATAGGAGTGGCTTTGGGACAAGTTTCTGAATGTCCTTGAGTGGCCCAGCCAGAGCCTGGACTTGAATCCGATCGAACATCTCTGGAGAGACCTGAAAATAGCTGTGCAGCAACACTCCCCATCCAACCTGGCAGAGCTTGAGAGGATCTGCAGAGAAGAATGGGAAAAACTCCCCAAATACAGGTGTGCCAAGCTTGTAGCGTCATACCCAAGAAGACTTGATGCTGTAATCACTGGCATAGGTGCTTCAACAAAGTACTTAGTAAAGGGTCTGAATACTGATGTAAATGTGATATTTCATTTTAAAAAGTTTGATAAATTAGCAACAATTTCCAAAAACCTGTTTTTGCTTTGTCATTATGGTGTATTGTGTGTAGATTGATGAGGATTTTTTAATTTTTTATCCATTTTAAAATAAGGCTATAACGTAACAAAATGTGGAAAAAATCTATGGGTCTGAATACTTTCCGAAGGCACTGTATATCCATACAAACGATGCCAGCTGGTTCATGATTTCGACTGGCTGAGAAACACTGCCTGTCTGTCTGTCTCGTCCCGACTCCCAACACGTTCATTACTATTGGACAGCTGGAGATTGAATTTGAATATGAAACAATGTTGTAAATGTCAGAGAGATAGACAGCAACGTTTATACAAATCTCTGCTGTTGAAAACTAAATGTTAGTCTTAAAGAAATGTGAGATAATATCTAGATGCTTTTTATAGTGGAGATCAAGTTTATAAATTGCCTGGCTGGGCTGATGAGACAGTGGATTGTGCAGTCAGATGGAACAGAGAAAATAGGCATTTTAACGTCATAGATTTAGCCGGTGGTAACTTGTGGAATAGACACCGTCTGGAATGCGGTTTTAACCAATCGGCATTCAGGATTAGACCCACCCGTTGTATGAAGTGGGAAAGATATCATCCTGCCAATAGAGGAAGAGTGATATTTCATTTACATGATTTGATGAGACACAAAATGGTAGTTTTCAGAAATCTGTTTCATCACTGCTATACCTCTGTCTCTGTCTGTTTCAATACTACTATACCTCTGTCTCTGTCTCTGTCTGTTTCAATACTACTATACCCCTGTCTCTGTCTGTTTCAATACTACTATACCTCTGTCTCTGTCTGTTTCAATACTACTATACCTCTGTCTCTGTCTCTGTCTGTTTCAATACTACTATACCTCTGTCTCTGTCTGTTTCAATACTACTATACCTCTGTCTCTGTCTGTTTCAATACTACTATACTCTGTCTCTGTCTGTTTCAATACTACTATACCTCTGTCTCTGTCTCTGTCTGTTTCAATACTACTATACCTCTGTCTCTGTCTGTTTCAATACTACTATACCTCTGTCTCTGTCTGTTTCAATACTACTATACCCCTGTCTCTGTCTGTTTCAATACTACTATACTCTGTCTCTGTCTGTTTCAATACTACTATACCTCTGTCTCTGTCTGTTTCAATACTACTATACTCTGTCTCTGTCTGTTTCAATACTACTATACTCTGTCTCTGTCTGTTTCAATACTACTATACCCCTGTCTCTGTCTGTTTCAATACTACTATACCTCTGTCTCTGTCTCTGTCTTTCTCAGTGGGTGACTTGCTTGTCATAGGAGTGAATGGCTTATAAGCCTCTGAAATCTCACGCTAAAACCATTGACTTTAGGAGATCTATTTCAAGTCGTTCCCCCGTCATGAACCAACCATGAACCCTCTCTGGGAACTGGGAAAGATCTTTCCTATTTTAGGATAAGTGATTCCAGATGTTCAGCCTCGAAGTTTCTTACTTGACTGATCACATACTAAAGAAAAATCCCTATGCAGGTCCCTTATAATGTCTCACTCCAGACCTCGTGGTGCATAATATCACACGTTAAAACTAAGTCACAGATAAACGCAATACAATACAAGAGGTGATGATGAGTGTTATGGACAGACTACCAGAAGCTCCTTTACTAAACAAGGTGATAATTAGAAAAGGGGGAAACCTAGTCAGTTGTACAACTGAAACGTGTCTTCCGCATTTAACCCAACCCCTCTGAATCAGAAAGGTGGGGGGGGGTCTGCCTTAATCAACATCCACAGCGCCCGGGGAACAGTGGGTTAACTGCCTTGCTCAGGGGCAGGACGACAGAGTTTTACCTTGTCAGCTCGGGGCTTTGACCCAGCAACCTTTCCATGTATACTGCACAGAGGCTCAACAAGGTGATAATTGCTAGTAAAGAGACACCTCCATGTATACTGTTCAGTTTCTGTTTATACAAGCGGTTTTTCAACACACAATACCTGGTTTCTATGACAAATCCATTCCATCAACATGTACATATTCAGAGTAGTTATTATCTGTCTATCCGCATTGATATATCTGCAGTCCGTTGAGCATGGAGAGAGTATCTGCAGAGAGAAATGACCAAAGTATCTTTTCTCTTTAATGCTTGAATCTCATCAAGACTGGAGCTACAGTACTCTCCTCACAGTATAACAATCTGAGGGGTGAAAACAGCAGCACAGAAAATCTTTAAGTATTAATGAGCTACAGTCTTCTGATGGTGCGGTCTCGGGGGGGAGAGAGTGAGGCCTGTTCTCCAGTGGAAGACAGTAATAGATAGAGTGAAGACTTCAGCTGGTGGTGAGAAGAGAACAAGTGGGCATTTCCTTTCCTCTCCTCTCCTCTCCTCTTCTCTTCTCTCCTCTCCTCTCCTCTCCTCTCCTCTCCTCTCCTCTCTAGTTCTTTTCTCCCCTCCCCTCCTCTCCTTTCCTCCCCTCTCCAGTTCTCCCCTCCCCTCCTCTCCTTTCCTCCCCTCTCCAGTTCTCCCCTCCCCTCCTCTCCTTTCCTCCCCTCTCCAGTTCTCCTCTCCCCTCCCCTCCTTTCCTTTCCTCCCCTCTCCAGTTCTCCCCTCCCCTCCTCTCCTTTCCTCCCCTCTCCAGTTCTCCTCTCCCCTCCCCTCCCCTCCTCTCCTTTCCTCCCCTCTCCAGTTCTCCCCTCCCCTCCTCTCCTTTCCTCCCCTCTCCAGTTCTCCCCTCCCCTCCTCTCCTTTCCTCCCCTCTCCAGTTCTCCTCTCCCCTCCCCTCCTTTCCTTTCCTCCCCTCTCCAGTTCTCCCCTCCCCTCCTCTCCTTTCCTCCCCTCTCCAGTTCTCCTCTCCCCTCCCCTCCTCTCCTTTCCTCCCCTCTCCAGTTCTCCCCTCCCCTCCTCTCCTTTCCTCCCCTCTCCAGTTCTCCTCTCCCCTCCCCTCCTTTCCTTTCCTCCCCTCTCCAGTTCTCCCCTCCCCTCCTCTCCTTTCCTCTCCTCTCCTCTCCTGTTCTCCTCTCCTTTCCTCCCCTCCTCTCCTTTCCTCCCCTCTCCTGTTCTCCTCCTCTCCCTTCCTTCTCCCCTCCTCTCCTCTACAATCGGTTGGGTCAGATAGTGGTGTAGACTGGGGTATCACAGGGGTTTCAGGAACTCACACTGAAGACAGGCTGTGTAATGTCACACATACTCACTCACATCAGCCCTCAATGCAGATGAATTTAGAGCCAGTCCCAAATGGCACCCCATTATGGCCACCAGAGCACCCTATCGGTCCTGGTCAAAAGTAGTGTATTATATAGGGAATAGGGTGCCGTTTGGGGATGCAGATTTAGAGGAGCAATCTTTCGCCTGCCAGAAGTGACACTCCAGGAAAATTACTCCAATGGGAAGGATGACGAGCCTTAGGGATTTCAAAAGCTAAAGCCGTCACCTTTTCTAACCAGCGTAAAGGAAATCACAAAGGTGGCAAAGTCTATTTTCATCAACTCTTGAAAGGGAGATTAAGTGCAGAAAATGAAAAGACTGAAACAGGAGAATATCCTGGATGGAACGTCAATGCGCTCCACTGACTGCCTCGGAAAGAATCTTGCGGTATATTCACTGTTACAGAACACGAGATCAATTCTGCATTTTTCATTTCGTTTTTTTTCTTCCAATGTTACAGTTATAGCTTTGAAGTGTAGGATACAGATGAAACTGTGTGTTAACTGACCTGGCGTGTATATCACACTGAGAAATACCCTGATATTTTACCATAATATGCACGTTTCTGTGAGACTTCTCCTCTAAAGCTATTAAAACAATAGTAATAAGGTTAAATCTATTTATGCTTTCTCTTTGCACGACATAGTACCTCGACTAAAGTGCCTGCTCAGATTATGGCATGGCTCTTACTCAACGATCAGTCAGCTAGCTAGTACCTCACCCACCTGAAAAAAATACATTCCTTTCATAATTTATATCTCAAAATTCCCCAAAATTCCATAAAGCCAAATGCCTCTGTAGCGAAAACGTATACATATACAGTTAAAGTCGGAAGTTTACATACACTTAGGTTGGAGTCATTAAAACTCGTTTTTCAACCACTCCACCCATGTCTTGTTAACAAACTATAGTTTTGGCAAGTCGGTTAGGACATCTACTTTATGCATGACACAAGTAATTTTTCCAACAATTGTTTACAGACAGATTATTTCACTAATAATTCACGGTATCACAATTCCAGTGGGTCAGAAGTTTACATACACTAAGTTGACTGTGCCTTTAAACAGTTTGGAAAATTCCAGAAAATGATGTCATGGCTTTAGAAGCTTCTGATAGGCTAATTGACTTCATTTGAGTCCGATGTCTTTCTGTCTCTCTCTGCTGAACATATCAGTCAACCATAACGATGACTTTCTGTCTCTCTCTGCTGAACATATCAGCCAACCAGACCGATGTCCTTCTGTGTCTCTCTGCTGAACATATCAGCCAACCAGACCGATGTCTTTCTGTCTCTCTCTGCTGAACCTATCAGTCAACCATAACGATGTCTTTCTGTCTCTCTCTGCTGATCATATCAGCCAACCAGACCGATGTCTTTCTGTCTCTCTCTGCTGAACATATCAGTCAACCATAACGATGTCTTTCTGTCTCTCTCTGCTGAACCTGTCAGTCAACCATAACGATATCTTTCTGTCTCTCTCTGCTGAACATATCAGCCAATCAGACCGATGTCTTTCTGTCTCTCTCTGCTGAACATATCAGTCAACCAGACCGATGTCTTTCTGTCTCTCTCTGCTGAACATATCAGCCAACCAGACCGATGTCTTTCTGTCTCTCTCTGCTGAACATATCAGCCAACCAGACCGATGTCTTTCTGTCTCTCTCTGCTGAACATATCAGCCATCCAGACCGATGTCTTTCTGTCTCTCTCTGCTGAACATATCAGTCAACCAGACTGATGTCTTTCTGTCTCTCTGCTGAACATATCAGCCAACCAGACCGATGTCTTTCTGTCTCTCTCTGCTGAACATATCAGTCAACCAGACTGATGTCTTTCTGTCTCTCTGCTGAACATATCAGCCAACCAGACCGATGTCTTTCTGTCTCTCTCTGCTGAACATATCAGTCAACCAGACCGATGTCTTTCTGTCTCTCTCTGCTGAACATATCAGTCAACCAGACCGATGTCTTTCTGTCTCTCTGCTGAACATATCAGCCAACCAGACCGATGTCTTTCTGTCTCTCTCTGCTGAACATATCAGTCAACCAGACCGATGTCTTTCTGTCTCTCTCTGCTGATTATATCAGCCAACCAGACTGACTATTGATGATGATGTAGGCTAAATCAAGTGTTGTCAAGTGTTGTTAATAAAATGTTATGCCGCTGAGGCAGTATTGGCAGGTCCCCTGAACAGAGAGAGCCTCCCTGTAAGGGATTTGGTGTAATCTTGGCAGGTCTCCTGAACAGAGAGAGACTCCCTGTAAGGGATTTGGTGTATTCTTGGCAGGTCCCCTGAACAGAGAGAGACTCCCTGTAAGGGATTTGGTGTATTCTTGGCAGGTCTCCTGAACAGAGAGAGTGACTCCCTTTAAGGGATTTGGTGTATTCTTGGCAGGTCCCCTGAACAGAGAGAGCCTCCCTGTAAGGGATTTGGTGTATTCTTGGCAGGTCTCCTGAACAGAGAGAGAGACTCCCTTTAAGGGATTTGGTGTAATCTTGGCAGGTCTCCTGAACAGAGAGAGACTCCCTGTAAGGGATTTGGTGTATTCTTGGCAGGTCTCCTGAACAGAGAGAGACTCCCTGTAAGGGATTTGGTGTATTCTTGGCAGGTCTCCTGAACAGAGAGAGACTCCCTGTAAGGGAGTTGGTGTGTTCTTGGCAGGTCTCCTAAATAGAGGATGAATAAAAGCGATATCCTCAAAAAAACTAGTCCTGGCAGTAAGTGCCAGCCTCCAGAAACCCTTTTTACCATCCATCGCTAGTAGATTCTTCCCCCACTGCACAAACAGTTTATCTCCAAACAATCACTCTAACTTAAATGGACGTGTGAAAACCTCCTCCTCAGTCAGGACTGGACACTGAGTGGTAAGGCTCATAGAATAATGTGGCAGCCTCCCAAATCGTACCCCTATTACTGGCTGACGACTCACCCTGAATTTAATTCCACCGTTCTATTGATCTCTATATACATTCTGTCTGACACTGTCGTCCTAGAAGTCGTTTCTGTGAATTTCCAAATGAGGGGAATTGTACATTTATTATTCTTTTTTTTATCAGCGATTGATGGTCTCTAACAAATCTAACCAATCAGAGAATCAAAGTTGATGACATCATAATATATACGCCGGCTCTGGTCCAACCCATCGATTTCTAGGACCAATCAGAACGGTCAGAATGTGTTCCCATTGTTTAAATCATCGGGGAGGAAGGCTAATCCAGACTGATGGTGAATAAGTGACGTCAGTTGGTCGGAGTGATGGGTAGCCAGGTTAACCCTATTCCCTATAGAGTGCATTACATTTAACCAGAGCCCATAGGGACACCATCTCTGAGTGCTGTCTACGGCTTATAGAGTCTCTGACATATGTCATTAATCTACTACTCTGAAAGCCAGAAACTTCCTTTTAGAAAAGGTCATCAAAGTCTAAAAAGGGTTTAAACGACCTGATTGATTGATTGGTTCAAACTACCTGATTGATTGATTGATTGATTGATTGGTTTAAACTACCCAATTGATTGATTGATGGTTTACACTACCTGATTGATTGGTTAAACTACCTCATTGATTGATTGATTAGTTTAAACTACCTGATTGATTGATTGATTTACACTACCTGATTGATTGATTGATTGATTGATTGATTGATTGGTTTAAACTACCTGATTGATTGATTGATTGATTGGTTTAAACTACCTGATTGATTGATTGATTGATTGATTGGTTTAAACTACCTGATTGACTGATTGATTGGTTTAAACTACCTGATTGATTGATTGGTTTAAACTACCTGATTGATTGATTGTTTTGAACTACCTGATTGATTGATTGGTTTAAACTACCTGATTGATTGATTGATTGGTTTAAACTACCTGATTGATTGATTGATTGGTTTAAACTACCTCATTGATTGATTGGTTTAAACTACCTGATTGATTGATTGGTTTAAACTACCTGATTGATTGATTGGTTTAAACTAACTGATTGATTGATTGGTTTAAACTACCTGATTGATTGATTGGTTTAAACTACCTGATTGATTGATTGGTTAAAACTACCTGATTGATTGGTTTAAACTACCTGATTGATTGGTTTAAACTACCTGATTGATTGATTGTTTGATTGGTTTAAACTACCTGATTGATTGATTGTTTGATTGTTTAAACTACCTCATCCTTCTAACAAGCTTTTACTTTTTCTTTATTGAAGAAACTCAGTAGCTTCCTAGAACCACTGGTGAAACCCTGCATGACTGTATTACTGGTGTAAGGAATGGCTGCCATTTTACGAGCTCCTAACCATTTGTAACTTATTTTGTACATGTTGTTGTTGCTGCAGGCTCATGTTACCAAAAATAGCTTCTGGATATCAGAACAGCTGTAACAACATCACAATATGTTACCCCTGTCTCCATTCAGCTGTATCACCATCACAATATGTTACCCCTGTCTCCATTCAGCTGTAACACCATCAGAACATCACAATATGTTACCCCTGTCTCCATTCAGCTGTAACACCATCAGAACATCACAACATGTTACCCCTGTCTCCATTCAGCTGTAACACCATCACAATATGTTACCCCTGTCTCCATTCAGCTGTAACACCATCAGAACATCACAATATGTTAGCCCTGTCTCCATTCAGCTGTAACACCATCAGAACATCACAATATGTTACCCCTGTCTCCATTCAACTGTAACACCATCACAATATGTTACCCCTGTCTCCATTCAGCTGTAACACCATCAGAACATCACAATATGTTACCCCTGTCTCCATTCAGCTGTAACACCATCACAATATGTTACCCCTGTATCCATTCAGCTGTAACACCATCACAATATGTTACCCCTGTCTCCATTCAGCTGTAACACCATCAGAACTTCACAATATGTCACCCCTGTCTCCATTCAGCTGTAACACCATCACAATATGTTACCCCTGTCTCCATTCAGCTGTAACACCATCAGAACATCACCATATGTTACCCCTGTCTCCATTCAACTGTAACACCATCAGAACATCACAACATGTTACCCCTGTCTCCAATCAGCTGTAACACCATCACAATATGTTACCCCTGTCTCCATTCAGCTGTAACACCATCAGAACATCACAATATGTTACCCCTGTCTCCATTCAGCTGTAACACCATCAGAACATCACAATATGTTACCCCTGTCTCCATTCAACTGTAACACCATCACAATATGTTACCCCTGTCTCAATTCAGCTTTAACACCATCAAAACATCAGAATATGTTACCCCTGTCTCCATTCAGCTGTAACACCATCAGAACATCACAATATGTTACCCCTGTCTCCATTCAGCTGTAACACCATCAGAACATCACAATATGTTACCCCTGTCTCTAATCAGCTGTAACACCATCACAATATGTTACCCCTGTCTCCATTCAGCTGTAACACCATCACAATATGTTACCCCTGTCTCCATTCAGCTGTAAAACCATCACAATATGTTACCCCTGTCTCCATTCAGCTGTAACACCATCACAATATGTTACCTCTGTCTCCATTCAGCTGTAACACCATCAGAACATCACAATATGTTACCCCTGTCTCCATTCAGCTGTAACACCATCAGAACATCACAATATGTTACCCCTGTCTCCATTCAGCTGTAACACCATCAGAACATCACAATATGTTACCCCTGTCTCCATTCAACTGTAACACCATCACAATATGTTACCCGTGTCTCCATTCAGCTGTAACACCATCAGAACATCACAATATGTTACCCCTGTCTCCATTCAGCTGTAACACCATCACAATATGTTACCCCTGTATCCATTCAGCTGTAACACCATCACAATATGTTACCCCTGTCTCCATTCAGCTGTAACACCATCAGAACTTCACAATATGTCACCCCTGTCTCCATTCAGCTGTAACACCATCACAATATGTTACCCCTGTCTCCATTCAGCTGTAACACCATCAGAACATCACCATATGTTACCCCTGTCTCCATTCAACTGTAACACCATCAGAACATCACAACATGTTACCCCTGTCTCCAATCAGCTGTAACACCATCACAATATGTTACCCCTGTCTCCATTCAGCTGTAACACCATCAGAACATCACAATATGTTACCCCTGTCTCCATTCAGCTGTAACACCATCAGAACATCACAATATGTTACCCCTGTCTCCATTCAACTGTAACACCATCACAATATGTTACCCCTGTCTCAATTCAGCTTTAACACCATCAAAACATCAGAATATGTTACCCCTGTCTCCATTCAGCTGTAACACCATCAGAACATCACAATATGTTACCCCTGTCTCCATTCAGCTGTAACACCATCAGAACATCACAATATGTTACCCCTGTCTCTAATCAGCTGTAACACCATCACAATATGTTACCCCTGTCTCCATTCAGCTGTAACACCATCACAATATGTTACCCCTGTCTCCATTCAGCTGTAAAACCATCACAATATGTTACCCCTGTCTCCATTCAGCTGTAACACCATCACAATATGTTACCTCTGTCTCCATTCAGCTGTAACACCATCAGAACATCACAATATGTTACCCCTGTCTCCATTCAGCTGTAACACCATCAGAACATCACAATATGTTACCCCTGTCTCCATTCAGCTGTAACACCATCAGTACATCACAATATGTTACCCCTGTCTCCATTCAACTGTAACACCATCACAATATGTTACCCCTGTCTCCATTCAACTGTAACACCATCAGAACATCACAACATGTTACCCCTGTCTCCAATCAGCTGTAACACCATCACAATATGTTACCCCTGTCTCCAATCAGCTGTAACACCATCACAATATGTTACCCCTGTCTCCATTCAGCTGTAACACCATCACAATATGTTACCTCTGTCTCCATTCAGCTGTAACACCATCAGAACATCACAATATGTTACCCCTGTCTCCATTCAGCTGTAACACCATCAGAACATCACAATATGTTACCCCTGTCTCAATTCAGCTGTAACAACATCACAATATGTTACCCCTGTCTCCATTCAGCTGTGACACCATCAGAACATCACAATATGTTACCCCTGTCTCCATTCAGCTGTAACACCATCACAATATGTTACCTCTGTCTCCATTCAGCTGTAACACCATCAGAACATCACAATATGTGACCCCTGTCTCCATTCAGCTGTAACACCATCACAATATGTTACCCCTGTCTCCATTCAGCTGTAACACCATCAGAACATCACAATATGTTACCCCTGTCTCCATTCAACTGTAACACCATCACAATATGTTACCCCTGTCTCAATTCAGCTTTAACACCATCAAAACATCAGAATATGTTACCCCTGTCTCCATTCAGCTGTAACACCATCAGAACATCACAATATGTTACCCCTGTCTCCATTCAGCTGTAACACCATCAGAACATCACAATATGTTACCCCTGTCTCAATTCAGCTGTAACACCATCACAATATGTTACCCCTGTCTCCATTCAGCTGTAACACCATCACAATATGTTACCCCTGTCTCCATTCAGCTGTAAAACCATCACAATATGTTACCCCTGTCTCCATTCAGCTGTAACACCATCACAATATGTTACCTCTGTCTCCATTCAGCTGTAACACCATCAGAACATCACAATATGTTACCCCTGTCTCCATTCAGCTGTAACACCATCAGAACATCACAATATGTTACCCCTGTCTCCATTCAGCTGTAACACCATCAGTACATCACAATATGTTACCCCTGTCTCCATTCAACTGTAACACCATCACAATATGTTACCCCTGTCTCCATTCAACTGTAACACCATCAGAACATCACAACATGTTACCCCTGTCTCCAATCAGCTGTAACACCATCACAATATGTTACCCCTGTCTCCATTCAGCTGTAACACCATCAGAACATCACAATATGTTACCCCTGTCTCCATTCAGCTGTAACACCATCACAATATGTTACCTCTGTCTCCATTCAGCTGTAACACCATCAGAACATCACAATATGTGACCCCTGTCTCCATTCAGCTGTAACACCATCACAATATGTTACCCCTGTCTCCATTCAGCTGTAACACCATCAGAACATCACAATATGTTACCCCTGTCTCCATTCAGCTGTAACACCATCAGAACATCACAATATGTTACCCCTGTCTCCATTCAGCTGTAACAACATCACAATATGTTACCCCTGTCTCCATTCAGCTGTAACACCATCAGAACATCACAATATGTTACCCCTGTCTCCATTCAGCTGTAACACCATCAGAACATCACAATATGTTACCCCTGTCTCCATTCAGCTGTAACACCATCAGCACATCACAATATGTTACCCCTGTCTCCATTCAGCTGTAACACCATCAGAACATCACAACATGTTACCCCTGTCTCCATTCAGCTGTAACACCATCACAATATGTTACCCCTGTCTCCATTCAGCTGTAACACCATCAGAACATCACAATATGTTAGCCCTGTCTCCATTCAGCTGTAACACCATCAGAACATCACAATATGTTACCCCTGTCTCCATTCAACTGTAACACCATCACAATATGTTACCCCTGTCTCCATTCAGCTGTAACACCATCAGAACATCACAATATGTTACCCCTGTCTCCATTCAGCTGTAACACCATCACAATATGTTACCCCTGTCTCCATTCAGCTGTAACACCATCACAATATGTTACCCCTGTTTCCATTCAGCTGTAACACCATCAGAACTTCACAATATGTCACCCCTGTCTCCATTCAGCTGTAACACCATCACAATATGTTACCGCTGTCTCCATTCAGCTGTAACACCATCAGAACATCACCATATGTTACCCCTGTCTCCATTCAACTGTAACACCATCAGAACATCACAACATGTTACCCCTGTCTCCAATCAGCTGTAACACCATCACAATATGTTACCCCTGTCTCCATTCAGCTGTAACACCATCAGAACATCACAATATGTTACCCCTGTCTCCATTCAGCTGTAACACCATCAGAACATCACAATATGTTACCCCTGTCTCCATTCAACTGTAACACCATCACAATATGTTACCCCTGTCTCAATTCAGCTTTAACACCATCAAAACATCAGAATATGTTACCCCTGTCTCCATTCAGCTGTAACACCATCAGAACATCACAATATGTTACCCCTGTCTCCATTCAGCTGTAACACCATCAGAACATCACAATATGTTACCCCTGTCTCCATTCAGCTGTAACACCATCACAATATGTTACCCCTGTCTCCATTCAGCTGTAACACCATCACAATATGTTACCCCTGTCTCCATTCAGCTGTAAAACCATCACAATATGTTACCCCTGTCTCCATTCAGCTGTAACACCATCACAATATGTTACCTCTGTCTCCATTCAGCTGTAACACCATCAGAAGATCACAATATGTTACCCCTGTCTCCATTCAGCTGTAACACCATCAGAACATCACAATATGTTACCCCTGTCTCCATTCAGCTGTAACACCATCAGTACATCACAATATGTTACCCCTGTCTCCATTCAACTGTAACACCATCACAATATTTTACCCCTGTCTCCATTCAACTGTAACACCATCAGAACATCACAACATGTTACCCCTGTCTCCAATCAGCTGTAACACCATCACAATATGTTACCCCTGTCTCCAATCAGCTGTAACACCATCACAATATGTTACCCCTGTCTCCATTCAGCTGTAACACCATCACAATATGTTACCTCTGTCTCCATTCAGCTGTAACACCATCAGAACATCACAATATGTTACCCCTGTCTCCATTCAGCTGTAACACCATCAGAACATCACAATATGTTACCCCTGTCTCCATTAAGCTGTAACAACATCACAATATGTTACCCCTGTCTCCATTCAGCTGTAACACAATCAGAACATCACAATATGTTACCCCTGTCTCCATTCAGCTGTAACACCATCACAATATGTTACCTCTGTCTCCATTCAGCTGTAACACCATCAGAACATCACAATATGTGACCCCTGTCTCCATTCAGCTGTAACACCATCACAATATGTTACCCCTGTCTCCATTCAGCTGTAACACCATCAGAACATCACAATATGTTACCCCTGTCTCCATTCAGCTGTAACACCATCAGAACATCACAATATGTTACCCCTGTCTCCATTCAGCTGTAACAACATCACAATATGTTACCCCTGTCTCCATTCAGCTGTAAAAGCCATCAGAACATCACAATATGTTACCCCTGTCTCCATTCAGCTGTAACACCATCAGAACATCACAATATGTTACCCCTGTCTCCATTCAGCTGTAACACCATCAGCACATCACAATATGTTACCCCTGTCTCCATTCAGCTGCAACACCATCAGAACATCACAATATGTTACCCCTGTCTCCATTCAGCTGTAACACCATCACAATATGTTACCCCTGTCTCCATTCAGCTGTAACACCATCACAATATGTTACCCCTGTCTCCATTCAGCTGTAACACCATCACAATATGTTACCCCTGTCTCCATTCAGCTGTAACACCATCACAATATGTTACCTCTGTCTCCATTCAGCTGTAACACCATCAGAACATCACAATATGTTACCCCTGTCTCCATTCAGCTGTAACACCATCAGAACATCACAATATGTTACCCCTGTCTCCATTCAGCTGTAACACCATCACAATATGTTACCCTGTCTCCAATCAGCTGTAACACCATCACAATATGTTACCCCTGTCTCCATTCAGCTGTAACACCATCACAATATGTTACCTCTGTCTCCATTCAGCTGTAACACCATCAGAACATCACAATATGTTACCCCTGTCTCCATTCAGCTGTAACACCATCAGAACATCACAATATGTTACCCCTGTCTCCATTCAGCTGTAACACCATCACAATATGTTACCTCTGTCTCCATTCAGCTGTAACACCATCAGAACATCACAATATGTGACCCCTGTCTCCATTCAGCTGTAACACCATCACAATATGTTACCCCTGTCTCCATTCAGCTGTAACACCATCAGAACATCACAATATGTTACCCCTGTCTCCATTCAGCTGTAACACCATCAGAACATCACAATATGTTACCCCTGTCTCCATTCAGCTGTAACAACATCACAATATGTTACCCCTGTCTCCATTCAGCTGTAACACCATCAGAACATCACAATATGTGACCCCTGTCTCCATTCAGCTGTAACACCATCAGAACATCACAATATGTTACCCCTGTCTCCATTCAGCTGTAACACCATCAGCACATCACAATATGTTACCCCTGTCTCCATTCAGCTGTAACACCATCAGAACATCACAATATGTTACCCCTGTCTCCATTCAGCTGTAACAACATCACAATATGTTACCCCTGTCTCCATTCAGCTGTAACAACATCACAATATGTTACCCCTGTCTCCATTCAGCTGTAACACCATCAGAACATCACAATATGTTACCCCTTTCTCCATTCAGCTGTAACAATATCACAATATGTTACCCCTGTCTCCATTCAGCTGTAACACCATCACAATATGTTACCCCTGTCTCCATTCAGCTGTAACACCATCACAATATGTTACCCCTGTCTCCATTCAGCTGTAACACCATCAGAACATCACAATATGTTACCCCTGTCTCCATTCAGCTGTAACAACATCACAATATGTTACCCCTGTCTCCAATCAGCTGTAACACCATCACAATATGTTACCCCTTTCTCCATTCAGCTGTAACACCATGACAATATGTTACCCCTGTCACCATTCAGCTGTAACACCATCACAATATGTTACCCCTGTCTCCATTCAGCTGTAACACCATCACAATATGTTACCCCTATCTCCATTCAGCTGTAACACCATCAGAACATCACAATATGTTACCCCTGTCTCCATTCAGCTGTAACACCATCAGAACATTGTTTTTTATAAGCTAAGTTTAATGCTAGCTAGCAACTTACCTTGGCTCCTTGCTGCCCTCGCGTAACAGGAGCCATGCAGGCTCCTTGTGGAGTGCAATGTAAGGCAGGTGGTTAGAGCATTGGATTAGTAACCGGAAGGTTGCAAAAACAAAACAAATAATTTCAGACACCATCAGAACATCACAATATGTTACCCCTGTCTCCATTCAGCTGTAACACCATCAGAACATCACAATATGTTACCCCTGTATCCATTCAGCTGTAACACCATGACAATATGTTACCCCTGTCTCCATTCAGCTGTAACACCATCACAATATGTTACCCCTGTCTCCATTCAGCTGTAACACCATCAGAACATCACAATATGTAGAATGATGTCACAACAGATGACATTTGAAAGTATCCAGAATACAGAGGAAGAAGAAGACAAAGGTGTGGGTTCCAAATGGCACCCTATTCACTACATAGTCCACTACTATGGCACCCTATTCACTACATAGTTTACTACTATGGCACCCTATTCCCTATATAGTGCACTATTATGGCACCCTATTCCCTATATGGTGCACTATGTAGGGAATAAGGTGCCATTTGGGACAAAGATCCACTTCCCTCTAGTCTGTCCCTGTGTAAATACAATGGAGATTATTTTCTATCCTCTTACTACTGAAACTTCACCATGATCCATATCCCCCTGCATCTTCACAGAACTGTTGGGCTTCACCATGCTGGATTCATATCACCCTGCAGCCAAACAGCGTTGATGGGCTTCACCATGCTGGATTCATATCACCCTGCAGCCAAACAGCGTTGATGGGCTTCACCATGCTGGATTCATATCCCCCTGCAGCCAAAAAGCATTGATGGGCTTCACCATGCTGGATTCATATCACCCTGCAGCCTCACAGCGATCGTGGGCTTCACCATGCTTGATTCATATCACCCTGCAGCCTCACAGCGATCGTGGGCTTCACCATGCTTGATTCATATCACCCTGCAGCCAAACAGCGTTGTTGAGCTTCACCATGCTTGATTCATATCACCCTGTAGCCAAACAGCGTTGTTGGGCTTCACCATGCTTGATTCATATCACCCTGCAGCCAAACAGCGTTGTTGAGCTTCACCATGCTTGATTCATATCACCCTGTAGCCTCACAGTGTTGTTGAGCTTCACCATGCTTGATTCATATCACCCTGCAGGCTCACAGCGAACTTGGGCTTCACCATGCTTGATTCATATCACCCTGCAGCCAAACAGCGTTGTTGAGCTTCACCATGCTTGATTCATATCACCCTGCAGCCTCACAGCGTTGTTGGGCTTCACCATGCTTGATTCATATCACCCTGCATCCAAACAGCGTTGTTGGGCTTCACCATGCTTGATTCATATCACCCTGCAGCCTCACAGCGTTGCTGGGCTTCACCATGCTTGATTCCTATCACCCTGCATCCAAACAGCGTTGTTGGGCTTCACCATGCTTGATTCATATCACCCTGCAGCCTCACAGCGAACTTGGGCTTCACCATGCTTGATTCAAATCACCCTGCAGCCACAAAGCTTTGTGTAAACAGATGATGAAGCAGAAAGGTTGTAATATGTCCATAAAAAATTCAGCAGAGCTCACAACACAAGTGGGTTGTTATAGTGAGCAATGGTACTGTATATCACTGTGTTCTCAGCGATGGATTTCACACGCACATACACACACACGCACGCACACGCGCACACACACACACAGACACACACACGCACGCACGCACGCACACACACACACACACACACACACACACACACACACACACACACACACACACACACACACACACACACACACACACACACACACACACACACACACACACACACACTCCTATTAAAGGTCCCACGCCATACTGTCGTTGAGTCACTGCATTGGAAAACCTTTTTACATAATGCTAAATAATTCAGGAGGAGCTGTAGTCTCCTGTGCCCCTTCTGTAAACTTTGAGGAACGGGGTCGTGTTAGTGTTTTACACACTAAGAGGAGATGCTGCTTACCCAATCAGCACCATTGTGTTAGTAAGGAAATGCCTAAAAAATGGCATTGTATGCTTAGAAAGCATATACACTGAGTGTACAAAACATTAAAACCACTTTGATGTAAAATCCCCTGTTTAGGGGACCGGCGTGGTTCTGATAACCGTTCCAACCGACATTTACGGGTCTAAATCGGTCTGTGGACTGTAGATGGAAATGGTTTGCATTGAGCGGTAGCCCTGATTCTCAAGGACACAGGAGAATCTCTCTTTTGCCTGTGTGAAGCAGGATGTGAAATCTGACACCACTTGATGCTGGGATGTCCCTCCTACAATTTAATTCGCTCTTCCGACTGTATATCAAGTCCTGGCTGAACCCTACATCACAGCCACGAACAAAACATATGCCTGGAATCTTTAGATTGTAACGCAACAGGACAGAGTGGTTTTGTAACTTTAGCACATTCAGAGATCAATTTATAGTCAGTAATCTAAAATAATTGTAAACAGAAAACACTTTCTAATTGTCATAGAAGGAAGAGATTAATATGATATGAAAGGCAAGTTCCTACGAGTTCAGGAAGTCATGCTAGAGCTCTGTGAGACATTCACAGCGATGGGAGCAGACGTTTTGATCAAGAGAGACCTTTAGAAAATATACACATTTTGTCTAACACTAAATATTTAAATATATATTTTACAGTTATAAGGAAGGTTAAATATTATAGTCAGTCATTTAATAAATTGATTATAGTATATTTAGAAAACGTTATAAGTCATTTCAAGCCTGATTCATACAGTTTTGTTGATTAAGAAATTAACCATATAAAATATTGTTTTAGAAGTTATAGTAGTTATTGTTTATGACACTCAGTATAATTACTTTAGAGGATTACATACATTACATTTTATATTACATATAGTTACACATAGTTACATTTAGCCACACCTAGTTACATTTAGTTACATTTAAGAACACCTTCCTCTATTCGTCAGGGCATGGACTCTACAAGGTGTCGAAAGCATTCCATAGGGATGATGGCCTGTGTTGACTCTGATGCTTCCCATAGTTGTGTCCAGTTGGCTAGATGTCTTTTGGGTGGTTGGCCATTCTAGATACACACGGGAAACTGTTGAGCGTGAAAAACCCAGCAGCACTGCAGTTCTTGACACAAACCGGTGCACCTGGCACCTATTACCATACCCTTAAATATTGAAATATTTTGTCTTGCTAATTGACCGTCTGAATAGCACACACACACAATCCATGTCTCAATGGCCTCAAGGCTTAATAATCTTTCTTTAACCTGTCTCCTCCCCATCATCTACACTGATTGAAGTGGATTTAACAAGTGACATCAATAAGGGATCATAGCTTCACCTGGATTCACCTGGTCAGTCAATGTCATGGAAAGAGAGTGTTGGTAATATTTTGTACACTCAGTGTACATAAAAATATATGAATAATGGATGCTGTGATCGTGTCGTGGAAATGTTTGCATGAGGGAGAGCCCAATCACATCAGGTGGTCAGTATAGGGAGAATACATTCCATAGACTCAAACGCTCCAGGTAATATGTAGACTATAGATCTGGTCTCTCTATGCAATATGGTGTCACACCCTGATCTGTTTCACCGGTCCTTGTGATTGTCTCCACCCCCCTCCAGGTGTCGCCCTTCTTCCCCATTATCCCCTGTGTATTTATACCTGTGTTTTCTGTTTGTCCATTCCCAGTTCGTCTTGTTTGTCAGGTCAACCAACGTTTTTGTTCTCAGCTCCTGCTTTTCCCAGTCTCTCTTTTTCTCGCCCTCCTGGTTTTGTCCCTTGCCTGTTCCGACTCTGAGCCCGCCTGCCTGACCACTCTGCCTGCCCCTGAGCCTGCCTGCTTGCCGACCTGTACCTTTGCCCCACCTCTTGGTCTCGTGTGGCTCAGTTGGTAGAGCATGGTGTTTGCAATGCCAGGGTTGTGGGTTCGATTCCCACGGGGGACCAGTACGGAGAGAAAATGTATGAAATGTATGCATTCACTACTGTAAGTCGCTCTGAATAAGAGCATCTGCTAAATGACTAAAATGTAAAAATGTTGACCACTGCCTACCCTGACCCTGAGCCTGCCTGCCTTCGGGTATCATTGCCCCACCTCTGGTTTACTAACCTCTGCCTGCCTTGACCTGTCTATTGCCTGCCCCTGTTGGAATATTAAACCACTGTCAATTCAACGTGTCTGCATCTGGGTCTTACCTTGATTCCTGATATATGTAGATTATAGATCTGGTCTCTCCATGTAATATGTAGACTATAGATCTGGTCTCTTCTCTATGTAATATGTAGACTATAGATCTGATCTCTCTATGTAATATGTAGACTATAGATCTGGCCTCTCTATGTAATATGTAGACTATAGATCTGGTCTCTCTATGTAATATGTAGACTATAGATCTGGTCTCTTCTCTATGTAATATGTAGACTATAGATCTGGTCTCTCTATGTAATATGTAGACTATAGATCTGGTCTCTTCTCTATGTAATATGTAGACTACAGATCTGGTCTCTCTATGTAATATGTAGACTATAGATCTGGTCTCTTCTCTATGTAATATGTAGACTATAGATCTGGTACTGTTATCATGGTACTGATATCCTGGTATTGATATCATGGTACTGATATAACGGTACTGATTGCTGACAAAATATATTGAAAACAAGAAAACATCTTGTACAGAAGCATTTCACCACAGACTGCTCTGTCTCCTTGTTTCTATATTCAGACAGCAGCAGACAGGTTACAATCTACTGAAAATACAATTTTAATACTTAAAGATTCCATTAAAAATCCAATTGCATTTCTTCTCCTCTGAAACTCAATACATTATCTTTCTTAAGGGGATCAACTCTCCGTCCTGTGACAGAAAGCGCAGGGAGTCCCAAATTGTATCCTATTCCCTACGTAGTGCACTACTTTTGGCCAAAGCCTTATGGGCCCTGGTCAATAGTAGTGCACTATATACAGTAGGTAATAGGGTGCCATTTGGGATGAACTCACAGTCTAGTGTTATTCCATATCCTCAGGACTAGATGAGCCAGCTGATGAGACGAGGGTAAGGGGACTCCCTTTACAACACAGCAACACTATTGGACATTATAGTTTTTTTGTTGGGTGGCTTCTCTTTCTAAAGTCATTATTTATGAGCCATTCTAATGAAAGCCTTTGACACAGAAACACTCAGTATCGATTAGTAAATCAGTACTTCTAGTATCCGTTTACCCATTTGGTATTAACATTTATTTGGTGGGTGTCCCAAATGGCACCCTATTCCCAAAGTAGTGCACTACTTTAGACCCTGGTGGTTAAAGGTAGTGCACTATATAGGGAATATGGTGCCATTTGGGACACATTCTTGGTTGGTGGAGAGATGTGTAATAGAGGCCTATGGGGTCATTGTTGGTGGGGAGCTGTGTAATAGAGGCCTATGGGGTCATTGTTGGTGTGTGTAAATCACATAACAAAACCAATATATGTTCAAGGTTGCATCCCAAACGACACATTTATAGCCTAGACAGCGCACTAGCTTTGACCCGGTCTAAAATAGTGGTGCACTGTATACAGATGTAGGATCTCAATTTGATCACCCTGATGCAACGCAGGAAATGTAAAGAAAATTAATATCCCTTTACTTAATGGGAGAGGACATGCCTGTCAGTTTCATGCTCTATAGATTGATTCATATCCCTTTACTTAATGGGAGAGGACATGCCTGTCAGTTTCATGCTCTGTAGATTCATATCCCTTTACTTAATGGGAGAGGACATGCCTGTCAGTTTCATGCTCTGTAGATTCATATCCCTTTACTTAATGGGAGAGGACATGCCTGTCAGTTTCATGCTCTGTAGATTCATATCCCTTTCCTTAATGGGAGAGGACATGCCTGTCAGGTTCATGCTGTATAGATTCATCTCCCTTTCCTTAATGGGAGAGGACATGCCTGTCAGGTTCATGCTGTATAGATTCATCTCCCTTTCCTTAATGGGAGAGGACATGCCTGTCAGGTTCATGCTGTATAGATTCATCTCCCTTTCCTTAATGGGAGAGGACATGCCTGTCAGGTTCATGCTGTATAGATTCATCTCCCTTTCCTTAATGGGAGAGGACGTGTAGATCTCAGTGAGAGGGGCAACACTTACTGCCTGACGACTCAAACTGAATTCTTCCGCTGTTCTATGTTCACTACATAATGAGACTGCCATCGTTGAAGACGTTTGTGGTGATGTCAAAATGAGGGGTGTTGTACCAAACAAAGTAATCAGCGATTGGATCATTTATAACCATTCAGAGAATTAATTTTTAAAACACTGCTTTACCCACGTGTAGTTCTGGCCCAAACCATCGTTTTTAGGGACTAATCAAAATGGGTAGAATGTGTTTGCGTTCTAGAAATCGTCGGGGAGGAACTCAGATGTCTGTGTGCATTTGTAACAGAGGTCACACTGCTTGCTTAGACAGTACTTCTGCCTTGCAAACACATGTGACCGCCCTCCTGGAACGTCTTACCAGTTGGGCCACAGAAAGCTAGCTACACATCGATAGGTTTAGGCTACTACATGATACTAGAATATTCCCTATACCTATCTTGAGGTTGATCCAATCTAGCCTATGAATGAAAGTTTACAACGTACAGTTGAAGTCGGACGTTTACATACACTTAGGTTGTAGTCATTAAAACTCGTTTTTCAACCTCTCCACAAATTTCTTGTTGACAAACTATAGTTTTGGCAAGTCGGTTAGGACATCTACTTTGTGCATGACACAAGTCATTTTTCCAACAATTGTTTACAGACAGATTATTTCACTTATAATTCACTGTATCACAATTCCACTGGGTCAAAAGCTTACATACGCTAAAATGACTGTGCCTTTAAACAGCTTGGAAAATTCCAGAAATGTACATCTGATAGGCCAAGTGACATCATTTGAGTCAATTGGAGGTGTACCTGTGGATGTATTTCAAGGCCTACCTTCAAACTCAGTGCCTCTTTGCTTGACGTCACGGGAAAATCAAAATAAATCACCCAGATGTCAGAAATAAATTGTAGACCTCCACAAGACTGGTTCATCCTTGGGAGCAACTTCCAAACTCCTGAAGATACCACGTTCATCTGTACAAACAATAGTACGCAAGTATAAACACCATGGGACCACGTAGCCGTCTTACCGCTCAGGAAGGAGACACGTTCTGTCTCTTAGAGATGAACGTACTTTGGTGCGAAAAGTGCAAATTAATCCCAGAACAGCAGCAAAGGACCTTTTGAAGATGCTGGAGGAAACAGGTACAAAAGTATCTATATCCACGGTAAACCGAGTCCTATATCGACATAACCTGAAAGGCTGCTCAGCAAGGAAGAAGCTACTGCTCCAAAACCACCATAAAAAAGCCAGACTATGGTTTGCAACTGCACATGGGGACAAAGATTGTACTTTTTGAAGAAATGTCCTCTGGTCTGATGAAACAAAAATAGAACTGTTTGGCCATAATGACCATCGTTATGTTTGGAGGAAAAAGGGGGAGGCTTGCAAGCCAAAGAACACCATCCCAACCACGAAGCACGGGGGTAGCAGCATCATGTTGTGGGGGCGCTTTACTGCAGGAGGGACTAGTGCACTTTACAAAATAGATGGCTTCATGAGGTAGGAAAATTATGTGCATATATTGAAGCAACATCTCAAGACATCAGGAAGTTAAAGCTTGGACAATGACCCCAAGCATAGGTAGGTATTGGAGTGGTCATCACAAAGCCTTGACCTCAATCCCATAGAAAATGTGTGGGCAGAACTGAAAAAGCGTGTGTGAGCAAGGAGGCCTAAAAACCTGACTCAGTTACACCAGCTCTGTCAGGAACTTATTGTGGGAAGCTTGTGGAAGGCTACCCGAAACGCTTGACCCAAGTTAAACAATTTAAAGGCAATGCTACCAAATACTAATTGAGTGTATGTAAACTTCTGACCCACTGGGAATGTGATGAAAGAATTAAAAGCTGAAATAGATAATTCTCTCTACTATTATTCTGACATTTCACATTCTTAAAATAAAGTGGTGATCCTAACTGACCTAAGACAGGGACTTTTTACTCGGATTGAATGTCAGGAATTGTGAAAAACGGAGTTTAAATGTATTTGGCTAAGGTGTATGTAAACCTCCGACTTCAACTGTAGGTGCTCAGGTCGAGAAACAGATTTGAGTAATCAAGGTGATAGACTTTGACATTTTCAACACTGCCTTTGTGGTGTAATATTCTGTTCAAGTGAGAGAGACTTGTCATTTCTTCAAACAATCATCTTTATTCGATATCAATTAATTATTGAAATAACGAATCCATCGACCCAACAGTCCTGACTGTTGGGCCGAGAACCTAACTGATAATGATAAAATATAGGACTTAAAAATGCTGTCAGACTGGTTCCAACTCCCATAAGACACCTTGTTTATCTACACAGGATTATGTTTTACCACCAACCCGGCTTAGTTTCCCAGATGCCAGGAAGATGAGACAATCAGGTATTGTTCTAAACTCTTCCAGTCTATCTCTATCTCGGGTCACACACACCACATCTTGTCTAGGAGATGCCAACTTTAGGTTTTTATCACCAAGCCATTGTCACCTCAAGCTATCTCTAGCAAAACCCATTTCCCTTGACCAAGCGTCCAGACTAACTGCAGGAAACAGTTGCCAGCCCAAGCTTCAAAAAGACTCCTCTCAGTTAACTCAGAAAGGGAGAGAGAGAGAGAGTCCTAAGAAGCTTACTCTATTTCATAAAACAACCATTTGGTGCATAAATATAACATAATCTTGTAATCCTGCTATCACACCTTGCACAATCTTGCCTGCATCTAACTGATCTAGGGTGTAATCATTAATTCAACAATTGAAAAACTATAGTTTCTATTGGACAAATTCAGGTATGTTTATCCCTGTTTTGTTCCGTTTAAGAATTGTTTTTCAACAGAATCGGCGGAATGAATACACCCCTGATCACACCCAAACACAGTTCACTTCCATAGCAGCCACATAGAAACAGCATGATCCCTTTTATCATTGGATAGTTCCTTCTCACATCTACGCACTCTCCTCCTCCTCATTTTCCCTTGTGGACTTTAGTGCACAACACATCAGCTATCTGTGACCAAGCGTAAAAACATTAATAAGCCAAACCTTCATATCATAACCGCTAACAGTTACCCACTGTTTAGATTATTGTCACCATATTAGCTAACGTCAGGTCAACATAAACTACTGGTCAAAAGTTTTAGAACACCATACTCAACTTTTGACCTGCAGTGTAGCTACTAGAATTAAAGTGTTAGTAAACACGCTACAATCATGCAGTACAATGTATAGTTAGCAAGCAGTTAGCAAGCAGGCTGAGTAGTGAGTTTCATCCCCAGTGGGCACACTTCAGGCTGAGTAGTGAGTTTCATCCCCAAGTGGGGACACTTCAGGCTGAGTAGTGAATTTCATCCCCAAGTGGGGACACTTCAGGCTGAGTAGTGAGTTTCATCCCCAAGTGGGGACACTTCAGGCTGAGTAGTGAGTTTCATCCCCAAGTGGGGACACTTCAGGCTGAGTAGTGAGTTTCATCCCCAAGTGGGGACACTTCAGGCTGAGTAGTGAGTTTCATCCCCAAGTGGGGACACTTCAGGCTGAGTAGTGAGTTTCATCCCCTAGTGGGAACACTTCAGGCTGAGTAGTGAGTTTCATCCCCAAGTGGGGACACTTCAGGCTGAGTAGTGAGTTTCATCCCCAAGTGGGGACACTAGTGAGTTTCATCCCCAAGTGGGGACACTTCAGGCTGAGTAGTGAGTTTCATCCCCAAGTGGGGACACTTCAGGCTGAGTAGTGAGTTTCATCCCCAAGTGGGGACACTTCAGGCTGAGTAGTGAGTTTCATCCCCAAGTGGGGACACTTCAGGCTGGGTAGTGAGTTTCATCCCCAAGTGGGGACACTAGTGAGTTTCATCCCCAAGTGGGGACACTTCAGGCTGAGTACTGAGTTTCATCCCCAAGTGGGGACACTTCAGGCTGAGTAGTGAGTTTCATCCCTCAGTGGGTGTGTGCCTGCATGTCTATATGGAGTGTTCTACAGTATATTGGATAAACCATACCCCTGGCATTACACCTTCCTCATTGTTATGGCGGCCCAGTTTGTTCTTTACTATCCTCAAATAAAAAGACAGTATGCTGAATCAAATGAACCCCACAACCATGCCTGAGGGCTCAATTTATTCATCACAACTGTCTACATAATTACCCTTATTCATTATAACCCTGTCTACATACTGTAACTCTCTTTATTCATTATCACAACTGTCTACATAGTTACCTTTATTAATTATAACCCTGTCTACATAGTTACCTTTATTCATTATAACCCTGTCTACATAGTTACCTTTATTCATTATAACCCTGTCTACATAGTTACCTTTATTCATTATAACCCTGTCTACATAGTTACCTTTATTAATTATAACCCTGTCTACATAGTTACCTTTATTAATTATAACCCTGTCTACATAGTTACCTTTATTCATTATAACCCTGTCTACATAGTTACCTTTATTCATTATAACCCTGTCTGTATAGTTACCTTTATTCATTATAACCCTGTCTACATAGTTACCTTTATTCATTATAACCCTGTCTGCATAGTTACCTTTATTCATTATAACCCTGTCTACATAGTTACCTTTATTCATTATAACCCTGTCTACATAGTTACCTTTATTCATTATAACCCTGTCTACATAGTTACCTTTATTCATTATAACCCTGTCTACATAGTTCCCTATATTCATTATAACCCTGTCTACATAGTTACCTTTATTCATTATAACCCTGTCTGCATAGTTACCTTTATTCATTATAACCCTGTCTACATAGTTACCTTTATTAATTATAACCCTGTCTACATAGTTACCTTTATTCATTATAACCCTGTCTACATAGTTACCTTTATTCATTATAACCCTGTCTACATAGTTACCTTTATTCATTATAACCCTGTCTACATAGTTACCTTTATTCATTATAACCCTGTCTGCATAGTTACCTTTATTCATTATAACACTGTCTACATAGTTACCTTTATTCATTATAACCCTGTCTACACACTATAGTTACCTTTATTCATTATAACCCTGTCTACATAGTTACCTTTATTCATTATAACCCTGTCTACATAGCTACCTTTTCTTGTCTGGAAGACAGTATGTTTCAACTAGCTCATTGGTTTTTCAACACATTGCCGTGCTGCAGCAGTTTGACCTATAACACATATATTTTCATTTGATCTTTTTTTAATTGAACCTTTAATTAACGAGGCAAACCAGTTAAGAACAAATTAGTATTTACAATGACGGCCTACCCTGGCTAAACCCGGACGACGCTGGGCCAATTGAGCACCGCCCTATCGGACTCCCAACCCGGATGTGATGAAGCTTGGATTCGAACCAGGGACTGCAGTGACGCCTCTTGCACTGAGATCCAGTGCCTTAAACCGCTGCGCCTCTCGGGAGTCTAGATATGATCTATTCTATACAGTAACAGATATTGGTCAGATTGAAGGAAGGTGTCCAACAATCTGTTTAGCCCAGAAAATCAACTTTTTCTCAGACTGTACGTTCTTTCAAAAGGTCATCTTCCAGGAGATCCCCTGTATAAACGTAACGCTCCAGCAGTCAGTGTATTGACAGCACCACTTCTACAATCCCACACCATGACTGTACCCTTTTCCCAAATCCAGAGTGATCTCTGCATCAGATGCTGTACCCCACATGATACCTACTTTATATTGGTCCGGCCTTAAACTAACCATTGAATTATTCACTGTATTTTACCACTGAGACTGTCACAGGAGAGAAGAGTATGGTAAAGTTAAGCTAAAGCCCACTTTCTCTGTCTGTCTGTCTGTCTGTCTGTCTGTCTGTCTGTCTGTCTGTCTGTCTGTCTGTCTGTCTGTCTGTCTGTCTGTCTGTCTGTCTGTCTGTCTGTCTGTCTGTCTGTCTGTCTGTCTGTCTGTCTGTCTGTCTGTCTGTCTGTCTGTCTGTCTGTCTGTCTGTCTGTCTGTCTGTCTGTCTGTCTGTCTGTGTTTCTCTCTCTCTCTCTCTCTCTCTCTCTCTCTCTCTCTCTCTCTCTCTCTCTCTCTGTCTCTCTCTCTCTCCCTCTCTCCCTCTCTCCCTCCCTCTCCCTCCCTGTATTTTTCTCTCCAAGCAGACCACCATAGTCCCTGTGCCCAAGAACACCAAGGCAACCTGCCTAAATGACTACAGACCCGTAGCACTCACGTCCGTAGCCATGAAGTGCTTTGAAAGGCTGGTAATGGCTCACATCAACACCATTATCCCAGAAACCCTAGACCCACTCCAATTTGCATTCCGCCCAAACAGATCCAAAGATGATGCAATCTCTATTGCATCTCTATTGCACTCCACACTGCCCTTTCCCACCTGGACAAAAGGAACACCTACGTGAGAATGCTGTTCATTGACTACAGCTCAGCGTTCAACACCACAGTGCCCTCAAAGCTCATCACTAAGCTAAGGATCCTGGGACTAAACACCTCCCTCTGCAACTGGATCCTGGACTTCCTGACGGGCCGCCCCCAGGTGGTGAGGGAAGGTAGCAACACATCTGCCACACTGATCCTCAACACGGGGGTCCCTCAGGGGTGCATGCTCAGTTCCCTCCTGTACTCCCTGTTCACCCATGACCGCGTTGCCAGGCATGACTCCAACACCATCATTACGTTTGCAGAAGACACAACAGTGGTAGGCCTGATCACCAATGACGAGACAGCCTATAAGGAGGAGGTCAGAGACCTGGCAGGGTGGTGCCAGAATAACAACCTATCCCTCAACGTAACCAAGACTAAGGAGATGATTGTGGACTACACTGTCATCGACGGGGCTGTAGAGGAGCAGGTTGAGAACTTCAAGTTCCTTGGTGTCCACATCACCAACAAACTAGGATGGTCCAAAAACACCAAGACAGTTGTGAAGAGGGCACGACAAAGCCTATTCCACCTCAGGAAACTGAAAAGATTTGGCATGGCTCCTCAGATCCTCAAAAGGTTTTACAGCTGCATCATCGAGAGCATCGGGACTGGTTGCATCACTGCCTGGTACGGCAACTGCTCGGTCTCCGACTGCAAGGCACTACAGAGGGTAGTGCGTACAGCCCAGTAGATCACTGGGGCTAAGCTGCCTGCCATCCAGGACCTCTACACCAGGCGGCGTCAGAGGATGGCCCTAAAAATTGTCAAAGACTCCAGCCACCCTAGTCATAGACTGTTCTCTCTGCTACCGCACGTCAAGCGGTACCAGAGCGCCAAGTCGAGGACCAAAAGGCTTCTCAACAGCTTTTACCCCCAAGCCATAAGACCCTGAACAGGTAATCAAATGGCTACCCGGACTATTTGCATTGTGTGCCCCCCCAACCCCTTTTTTACACTGCTGCTACTCTCTGTTTATCATATATGCATAGTCACTTTAACTATACATTCATATACATACTACCTCAATTAGCCCGACTAACCGATGCCCCCACACATTGGCTTCCTGGACTATCTGCATTGTGTCCCGCCACCCGCAAACCCCTCTTTTACGCTACTGCTACTCTCTGTTTATCACATATGCATAGTCACCTTAACCTTAACCTACATGTACATATTGAATCAATCAGCCCAACTAACCGGCTATATAGACCTGCTACTGTTATAGCCTCGCTAATGTATATAGCCTCTCTACTGTATATAGCCTCGCTACTGTATATGGCCTCTCTACTCTATATGGCCTCGCTACTGTGTATAGCCTCGCTACTATATATAGCCTCGCTACTGTATATGGCCTCTCTAGTGTATATGGCCTCTCTAGTGTATATAGCCTCTCTAGTGTATATAGCATCTCTACTATATATAGCCTCTCTACTGTAAATAGCCTCTCTACTGTATATAGCCTCTCTACTGTAAATAGCCTCTCTACTGTATATAGCCTCGCTACTGTATATAGCCTCTCTAGTGTATATGGCCTCTCTACTGTATATAGCCTCTCTACTGTAAATAGCCTCTCTACTGTATATAGCCTCTCTACTGTAAATAGCCTCTCTACTGTATATAGCCTCGCTACTGTATATAGCCTCTCTAGTGTATATGGCCTCTCTACTGTATATAGCCTCTCTACTGTATATAGACTCGCTACTGTATATAGACTCTCTACTGTATATAGTCTCTCTACTGTTATTTTCACTGTCTTTTACTGTTGTTTTTATTTCTTTACTTATCTATTGTTCACCTAATACCTTTTATTTTACTTAAAAATTGCACTGTTGGTTAGAGCCTATAAGTACGCATTTCACTGTAAGGTCTACACCTGTTGTATTCGGCACACATGATAAATAAACTTTGCTTTGATTTGATCCGTCCCTCTCTCCTCCATTCCTCTGTCTATCCTCCATTCCTGTCTATCCCTGGCTTTCCAGCCTAGCCTCTTGCCACCTGCTTAGTGTTCTATATTGGTGCTCAGTACTTATTGAGTTTACTGATGGTCAAGCTCAGAGGGCACGGGTTAGGGCAGACCTGGGAGAGGGTGATGGCTACAGACATTTCAGAGAATACAGACGGCTCTTTGTTTTTATAAGGGTTCAGCTTGGCTTGAGAAAGAGGATTTAAACAAGGAAAGAAGCTGTCAGGACTGATAAAACACGATGAGCTACCGTACGAAGGCAATACTTACTGTACTAGCTTACAATAATTACAAACATGACTTATCAATTACTGCACTAGCTTACAATAATTACAAATATGATTTATCTTGTCTACACTATACTTTCACTAATCTCATCCACTAACTGGCTCTATGCTGCTCCACTAACTGGCTCTGTGCTGCTCCACTAACTGGCTCTATGCTGCTCCACTAACTGGCTCTGTGCTGCTTCACTACCTGGGTCTGTGCTGCTCCACTAACTGGCTCTGTGCTGCTCCACTAACTGGCTCTATGCTGCTCCACTAACTGGATCTATGCTGCTCCACTAACTGGCTCTGTGCTGCTCCACTAACTATCTCTATGCTGCTCCACTAACTGTCTCTATATTGCTCCACTAATTGGCTCTATGCTGCTCCACTAACTGGCTCTGTGCTCGTCCACAAACTGTCTCTATGCTGCTCCACTAACTGGCTATGTGGTGCTCTAATAACTGGCTCTATGCTGCTCCACTAACTGGCTCTGTGCTGCTCTACTAACTGGCCCTGTGCTGCTCCACTAACTGGCTCTATATTGCTCCATTAACTGGCTCTATGCTGCTCCACTAACTGGCTCTATGCTGCTCTACCAATTGGCACTGTGCTGCTCCACTGACTTCCTCTATGCTGCTCCACCAACTGGCCCTGTGCTGCTCCACTAACTTGCTCTGTGCTCCACTAACTGGCTCTATGCTGCTCCACTAACTTGCTCTATGCTGCTCCACCAACTGGCTCTATGCTGCTCCACTAACTTGCTCTATGCTGCTCCACTAACTGTCTCTATGCTGCTCCACTATCTGGCTCTATGCTGCTCCACCAACTGTCTCTATGCTGCTCCACCAACTGTCTCTATGCTGCTCCACTAACTTGCTCTATGCTGCTCCACTAACTGGCTCTATGCTGCTCCACTAACTGTCTCTATGCTCCTCCAATAACTGTCTCTATGCTGCTCCACTAACTGGCTCTATGCTGCTCCACTAACTGGCTCTATGCTGCTCCACTAACTGGCTCTATGCTGCTCCACTAACTTGCTTTATGCTGCTCCACTAACTTGCTCTATGCTGCTCCACTAACTGGCTCTATATTGCTCCACTAACTGTCTCTATGCTGCTCCACCAACTGTCTCTATGCTGCTCCACTAACTGGCTCTATGCTGCTCCACTAACTGGCTCTATGCTGCTCCACTAACTTGCTCTATGCTGCTCCACTAACTTGCTTTATGCTGCTCCACTAACTTGCTCTATGCTGCTCCACTAACTGGCTCTATATTGCTCCACTAACTGGCTCTATGCTGCTCCACCAACTGTCTCTATGCTGCTCCACCAACTGCCCTTTGCTGCTCCACTAACTGCCTCTATGCTGCTCCACCAACTGTCTCTATGCTGCTCCACTAACTGGCTCTATGCCCCTCCAATAACTGTCTCTATGCTGCTCCACTAACTGGCTCTATGCTGCTCCACCAACTGTCTCTATCCTCCTCCAATAACTGTCTCTATGCTGCTCCAATAACTGTCTCTATGCTGCTCCACTAACTGTCTCTATGCTGCTCCACTAACTGGCTCTATATTGCTCCACTAACTGTCTCTATGCTGCTCCACTAACTGGCTCTATGCTGCTCCACCAACTGCCTCTATGCTGCTCCACTAACTGGCTCTATGCTCCTCCAATAACTGTCTCTATGCTGCTCCACTAACTGGCTCTATGCTGCTCCACTAATTGTCTCTATGCTGCTCCACTAACTGTCTCTATGCTGCTCCACCAACTGTCTCTATGCTGCTCCACTAACTGGCTCTGTGCTGCTCTAATAACTGTCTCTGTGCTGCTCCACTAACTGGCTCTATGCTGCTCCACTAACTGGCTCTATGCTGCTCCACCAATTGTCTCTATGCTGCTCCACCAACTGTCTCTATGCTCGTCCACCAGCTCTAAAATGTGTTGCCCATTCTCTCTCTGTCAGTGTGTGTGTCTGTGCTGACGCAGTGAAACATTACAGTAATCTTATCTGTGGAATAAGCCTGTGAGACCGGGAACTGATATCCTCAGAGACAACTACCACTGAAGTGAAACACAGCTTATTTCACCCACATATATTATCAACCTGCCTCCCATACACACTGACTGCGTCACAAATGGCAACTCATTCCAAATGTAGTGCACTACTTTAGACCAGATCTCTATGAGTGTAGGGAATCGTGTACCATTTGGAACATACCCATTATCATCCTCCCTGCCTCCACTCTAGATTGCATCACAGCACCAATTAAAACCACAACAAGCAACACTCATTCTACTTCTCTTAGTGTTCCTAACTACAAGTGTCCCTAAATGAAATAGATATTTTTGTGCTGTCTTGACAATTCTGTTTTTTGGTCATTCACAGCGTACGTAGCAGTTGGGAAGACAGCACAAACATATTTGTGACCAGGCTATCACAGCACAGCAGTGAGTGTTGCTTTGTGGGCATATGCTATATGATATCTATGATATATATACAGTTGAAGACGGAAGTTTACATACATTTGAGCCAAATACATTTAAACTCAGTTTTTCACAATTCCTGGCATTTAATCCTAGTAAAAACTCCCCTAATTTATGTCAGTTAGGATCACCACTTTATTTTAAGAATGTGAAATGTCAGAATAATAGTAGAGAGAATGATTTATTTCAGCTTTTATTTCTTTCATCACATTCCCATTGGGTCAGAAGTTTACATGCACTCAATTAGTATTTGTTAGCATTGCCTTTAAATTGTTTAACTTGGGTCAAACTTTTCAGGTAGCCTTCCACAAGCTTCCCACAATAAGTTGGATGAATTTTGGCCCATTCCTCCTGACAGAGCTGGTATAACTGAGTCAGGTTTTTAGGCCTCCTTGCTCGCACATGATTTTTCAGTTCTGCCCACAAATTTTCTATAAGATTAAGGTCAGGGCTTTGTGATGGCCACTCCAATACCTTAACTTTGTTGCCCTTAAGCCATTTTGCCACTTTTGGAAGTATGCTTGGGGCCATTGTCCATTTGGAAGACCCATTTGCGACCAAGCTTTAACTTCCTGACTGACGTCATGAGATGTTGCTTCAATATATCCACATCATTTTCTACATAATCATCTATTTTGTGAAGTGCACCAGTCCCCCCTGCAGCAAAGCACGCCCACAACATGATGCTGCCACCCACGTGCTTCGGTGTTCTTCGGCTTGCAAGCATCCCTCTTTTTCCTCCAAACATAGCGATGGTCATTATGGCCAAACAGTTATATTTTTGTTTCATCAGACCAGAGGACATTCTTTGTCCCTGTGTTCAGTTGCAAACCATAGTCTGGCTATTTTTATGGAGGTTTTGGAGCTTCCTTGCTGATCGGCCTTTCAGGTTATGTTGATATAGGACTCGTTTTACTGTGGATATAGATAGTTTTGTACCTGTTTCCTCCAGCATCTTCACAAGGTCCTTTGCTGTTGTTCTGGGATTGATTTGCACATTTCACACCAAAGTACGTTCATCTCTAGGAGACAGAACACGTCTCCTTCCTGAGCGGTATGACGGCTGCCTAGTCCCATGGTGTTGATACTTGCTGTTTGTACAGATGAACGGGGTACCTTCAGGCGTTTGGAAATTGCTCCCAAGGATGAACCAGACTTGTGGAGGTCTACAATTTTGTTTCTGAGGTCTTGGCTGATTTCTTTTGATTTTCCCATGATGTCAAGCAAAGTGGCACTGAGTTTGAAGGTAGGCCTTGAAATACATCCACAGGTACACCTCCAATTGACTCAAATGATGTCAATGAGCCTATCAGAAGCTTCTAAAGACATGATATCATTTTCTGGAATTTTCCAAGCTGTTTATAAGCACAGTCAACTTAGTGTATGGCCCATTGGAATTGTGATACAGTGAATTATAAGTGAAATAATCTGTCTGTAAACAATTGTTGGAAAAATGACTTGTGTCGTGCACAAAGTAGATGTCCTAACTGACTTGCCAAAACTATAGTTTGTTAACAAGAAATGTGTGGAGTGGTTGAAAAACTAGTTTTAATGACTCCAAACTAAGTGTATGTAAATGTCCGACTTCAACTGCATATAGGAGTATGTACTATCCTCTATATGGTTTGTGGGTATATATACTATACTCTATATGGTTTGTGGGTATATACACTATACTGTTTGTGGGTATATACAGTGTCTTCGGAAAGTATTCAGACCCCTTGACTTTTTTCACATTTTGTTATGTTAAAGCCTTATTATAAAATGGATGAAAAAATAAAAAATACTCAGCAGTCTACAGAGAATATCCCATAATAACAATGCAAAAACAGGTTTTAAAAAATGTTTTTGCAAATGTATAAAAAAAAAAAACAGAAATACCTTTACATAAGTATTCAGACACTTTGCTATGAGACTCGAGATTGAGCTGAGCCGCATCCTGTTTCCATTGATCATCCTTGAGATGTTTCTACAACTTGATTGGAGTCCACCTGTTGTAAATTCAATTGTTTGGACATGATTTGGAAAGGTACATACCTGTCTATATAAGGTCCCACAGTTGACAGTGCATGTCAGAGCAAAAACCAAGCCATGAAGTTGAAGGAATTGTCCGTAGAAATCCAAGACATGACTGTGTTAAGGCACAGATCTGGAGAAGGGTACCAAAAAATGTCTGCAGCATTGAAGGTCCCCAAGAACACAGTGGCCTCCATCATTCCTAAATGGAAGAAGTTGGAATCTCCAAGACTTCCTAGAGCTGGCCACCCCACCAAACTGAGTAATCGGGGGAAAAAGGGCTTTGGTCAGGGAGGTGACCAAGAACCTGATGGTCACTCTGACAGAGCTCCAGAGTTCCTCTGTGGAGATTTGCGAACCTTCCAGAAGGACATCTATCTCTGCAGCACTCCACCAATCAGGCCTTTATGGTAAAGTGGCCAGACGGAAGCCACTCCTCAGTAAAAGGCACATGACAGCTCGCTTGGAGTTTATCAAAAGTCACCTAAAGACTCTCAGACCATGAGAAACAAGATGCTCTGTTCTGATGAAACCAAGATTAAACGCTTTGGCCTGAATGCCAAGCGTCACGTCAAGAGGAAACCTGGCACCATCCCTACAGTGAAGCATGGTGGTGGCAGCATCATGCTGTGGGGATGTTTTTCAGCTGCAGGGACTGGGAGACTAGTCAGGATTGAGGCAAAGATGAATGTAGCAAAGTACAGAGAGGTCCTTGATGAAAACCTGATCCAGAGCACTCATTACCTCAGACTGTGGTGAAGGTTCACCTTCCAACAGGACAACAACTCTAAGCACACAGCCAAGACAACGCAGGAGTGGTTTCGGGACAGGTCTCTGATTGTCCTTGAGTGGCCCAGCCAGAGCCCGGACTTGAACCCGATCAAATATTTCTGGTGAGACCTGAAAATAGCTGTGCAGCAACGCTCCCCATCCAACCTGACAGGTCTTGAGAATATCTGCAGAGAAGAATGGGAGAAACGCCCCAAATACAGGTGTGCCAAGCTTGTAGCATCATACCCAAGAAGACTCGAGGTTGTAATCATAGCCGAAGGTGCTTCAACAAAGTACTGAGTAAAGCGTCTGAATACTTATGTAAATGTGATATTTCAGTGTTTTATATTATTTAATACATTTGCAACAATTAATAAAAACATGTTTTTGCTTTGTCATTATGGGATATTGTGTGTATCAATTTTAGAATAAGGCTGTAACAAAAAAAAGGTGGAGAAAGTCAATGGGTCTGAATACTGTCTGTTCATGTCCATGGCAGTAGATACATTCCCTGTCTGGTCATGTCCATGGAAGTAGATCCATTCCCTGTCTGGTCATGTCCATGGCAGTAGATACATTCCTTGTCTGGTCATGTCCATGGCAGTAGATACATTCCCTGTCTGGTCATGTCCATGGCAGTAGATACATTCCCTGTCTGGTCGTGTCCATGGCAGTATATACATTCCCTGTCTGGTCATGTCCATGGCAGTAGATACATTCCCTGTCTGGTCATGTCCATGGCAGTAGATACATTCCTTGTCTGGTCATGTCCATGGCAGTATATACATTCCCTGTCTGGTCATGTCCATGGCAGTAGATACATTCCCTGTCTGGTCGTGTCCATGGCAGTAGATACATTCCCTGTCTGGTCGTGTCCATGGCAGTATATACATTCCCTGTCTGGTCATGTCCATGGAAGTAGATCCATTCCCTGTCTGGTCATGTCCATGGCAGTAGATACATTCCCTGTCTGGTTGTGTCCATGGCAGTAGATACATTCCCTGTCTGGTTGTGTCCATGGCAGTAGATACATTCCCTGTCTGGTTGTGTCCATGGCAGTAGATACATTCCCTGTCTGGTCGTGTCCATGGCAGTAGATACATTCCCTGTCTGGTCGTGTCCATGGCAGTAGATACATTCCCTGTCTGGTTGTGTCCATGGCAGTAGAAACATTCCCTATCTGGTCATGTCCATGGCAGTAGATACATTCCCTGTCTGGTCGTGTCCATGGCAGTAGATACATTCCCTGTCTGGTTGTGTCCATGGCAGTAGATACATTCCCTGTCTGGTTGTGTCCATGGCAGTAGATACATTCCCTGTCTGGTTGTGTCCATGGCAGTAGATACATTCCCTGTCTGGTCGTGTCCATGGCAGTAGATACATTCCCTGTCTGGTCGTGTCCATGGCAGTAGATACATTCCCTGTCTGGTTGTGTCCATGGCAGTAGAAACATTCCCTATCTGGTCGTGTCCATGGCAGTAGATACATTCCCTGTCTGGTTGTGTCCATGGCAGTAGATACATTCCCTGTCTGGTTGTGTCCATGGCAGTAGATACATTCCCTGTCTGGTTGTGTCCATGGCAGTAGATACATTCCCTGTCTGGTCATGTCCATGGCAGTAGATACATTCCCTGTCTGGTTGTGTCCATGGCAGTAGATACATTCCCTGTCTAGTTGTGTCCATGGCAGTAGATACATTCCCTGACTGGTTGTGTCCATGGCAGTAGATACATTCCCTGTCTAGTTGTGTCCATGGCAGTAGATACATTCCCTGACTGGTTGTGTCCATGGCAGTAGATACATTCCCTGTCTGGTTGTGTCCATGGCAGTAGATGCATTCCCTGTCTGGTTGTGTCCATGGCAGTAGATACATTCCCTGTCTGGTCGTGTCCATGGCAGTAGATACATTCCCTGTCTCGTCATGTCCATGGCAGTAGATCCACTCCCTGTCTGGTCATGTCCATGGCAGTAGATACATTCCCTGTCTGGTCGTGTCCATAGCAGTACATACATTCCCTGTCTGGTCGTGTCCATGGCAGTAGATACATTCCCTGTCTGGTTGTGTCCATGGCAGTAGATACATTCCCTGTCTAGTTGTGTCCATGGCAGTAGATACATTCCCTGACTGGTTGTGTCCATGGCAGTAGATACATTCCCTGTCTAGTTGTGTCCATGGCAGTAGATACATTCCCTGACTGGTTGTGTCCATGGCAGTAGATACATTCCCTGTCTGGTTGTGTCCATGGCAGTAGATGCATTCCCTGTCTGGTTGTGTCCATGGCAGTAGATACATTCCCTGTCTGGTCGTGTCCATGGCAGTAGATACATTCCCTGTCTCGTCATGTCCATGGCAGTAGATCCACTCCCTGTCTGGTCATGTCCATGGCAGTAGATACATTCCCTGTCTGGTCGTGTCCATAGCAGTACATACATTCCCTGTCTGGTCGTGTCCATGGCAGTAGATACATTCCCTGTCTGGTCATGTCCATGGCAGTAGATCCACTCCCTGTCTGGTCATGTCCATGGCAGTAGATACATTCCCTGTCTGGTCGTGTCCATGGCAGTACATACATTCCCTGTCTGGTCATGTCCATGGCAGTAGATACATTCCCTGTCTGGTTGTGTCCATGGCAGTAGAAACATTCCCTATCTGGTCGTGTCCATGGCAGTAGATACATTCCCTGTCTGGTTGTGTCCATGGCAGTAGATACATTCCCTGTCTGGTTGTGTCCATGGCAGTAGATACATTCCCTGTCTGGTTGTGTCCATGGCAGTAGATACATTCCCTGTCTGGTCATGTCCATGGCAGTAGATACATTCCCTGTCTGGTTGTGTCCATGGCAGTAGATACATTCCCTGTCTAGTTGTGTCCATGGCAGTAGATACATTCCCTGACTGGTTGTGTCCATGGCAGTAGATACATTCCCTGTCTAGTTGTGTCCATGGCAGTAGATACATTCCCTGACTGGTTGTGTCCATGGCAGTAGATACATTCCCTGTCTGGTTGTGTCCATGGCAGTAGATGCATTCCCTGTCTGGTTGTGTCCATGGCAGTAGATACATTCCCTGTCTGGTCGTGTCCATGGCAGTAGATACATTCCCTGTCTCGTCATGTCCATGGCAGTAGATCCACTCCCTGTCTGGTCATGTCCATGGCAGTAGATACATTCCCTGTCTGGTCGTGTCCATAGCAGTACATACATTCCCTGTCTGGTCGTGTCCATGGCAGTAGATACATTCCCTGTCTGGTTGTGTCCATGGCAGTAGATACATTCCCTGTCTAGTTGTGTCCATGGCAGTAGATACATTCCCTGACTGGTTGTGTCCATGGCAGTAGATACATTCCCTGTCTAGTTGTGTCCATGGCAGTAGATACATTCCCTGACTGGTTGTGTCCATGGCAGTAGATACATTCCCTGTCTGGTTGTGTCCATGGCAGTAGATGCATTCCCTGTCTGGTTGTGTCCATGGCAGTAGATACATTCCCTGTCTGGTCGTGTCCATGGCAGTAGATACATTCCCTGTCTCGTCATGTCCATGGCAGTAGATCCACTCCCTGTCTGGTCATGTCCATGGCAGTAGATACATTCCCTGTCTGGTCGTGTCCATAGCAGTACATACATTCCCTGTCTGGTCGTGTCCATGGCAGTAGATACATTCCCTGTCTGGTCATGTCCATGGCAGTAGATCCACTCCCTGTCTGGTCATGTCCATGGCAGTAGATACATTCCCTGTCTGGTCGTGTCCATGGCAGTACATACATTCCCTGTCTGGTCATGTCCATGGCAGTAGATACATTCCCTGTCTGGTTGTGTCCATGGCAGTATATACATTCCCTGTCTGGTCATGTCCATGGCAGTAGATCCATTCCCTGTCTGGTCATGTCCATGGCAGTAGATACATTCCCTGTCTGGTCATGTCCATGGCAGTAGATACATTCCCTGTCTGATTGTGTCCAGTAAAAAAGTCCAGATAAACAATAAGAGCCTAATGATCCTGCAATATAGTAGCTTCTTGTCAAAGGTGATGCACTAGTGTGAGATCTAGGAAGTTAAAACCAAATCTCTCACACATGCTGGCCAGCTAGTCTTCCACGGATCACTGGAGACTGGCTTAATCACTGGCTTACTTCTGATATGATGAGCAGGAGGAGGCTTCCCATCAGTGTCAGCTTATCTAACCCGCACCTCATTTTCATTTATCAAACCTGAGTGACTGGCTGTACAGTTCAAGGCACAAAATACCAACCTATCTTATCCGAAGGATGATTAAAAGGCTAGATTTGTCACCACAGAGACAGTTGTGCATTAGTTTCACTTACCAGGAGAAAATCACCACAAATCCGGCAGAGTCATTACCACAAAGCCGGGCAGAGCCATCACCACAAATCCGGCAGAGCCATGACCACAAAGCCGGCAGAGCTATCACCACAAAGCCGGGCAGAGCCATCACCACAAAGCCGGGCAGAGCCATCACCACAAAGCCGGGCAGAGCCATCACCACAAAGCCGGGCAGAGCCATCACCACAAAGCCGGCAGAGCCATCACCACAGAGCCGGCAGAGCCATCACCACAAAGCCGGGCAGAGCCATCACCACAAAGCCGGCAGAGCCATCACCACAAAGCCGGCAGAGCCATCACCACAAAGCCGGCAGAGCCATCACCACAAAGCCGGCAGAGCCATCACCACAAAGTCGGGCAGAGCCATCACCACAAAGTTTTGCATCCTAAATGGCAGCCTATTCCCTAGTGCACTACTTTTGACCAGAGAACACACAGTGCCATATGGGATGCATCAATGGGTTTGACAGCATCAGACGGTTGTTTCATTCACCTGAAGCAGTTCCCTTGGGGACATCCCACTGTGACACTAATAACATCTGGATATCGTTTACAAAAGACTGACTGGGGGTGTTACAAAGAGGCCCTTAATACAACTGACTGGGGGATATTCTGACTTGAGAACGGCTTAAATTGTCTCCTATTGACATCAAAGAAAGAGACTGCAGGGAAAGAGTTCTGCACGCTTATCTCAACACTGAATCTGACCTATTTTGTGCCTGATATTGTGTTACCACAGAAGGAGTAGCCAGACTCTTTCCATCTGATGTTGTGTTACCACAGAAGGAGTAGCTAGACTCTTTGTATCTAGTCAGTAGATATATCACCATTCAGTAGCTATAACACCATTCAGTAGATATATCACCATTCAGTAGATATATGACCATTCAGTAGATATAACACCATTCAGTAGATATATCACCATTCAGTAGATATATCACCATTCAGTAGATATAACACCATTCAGTAGATATATCACCATTCAGAAGATATATCACCATTCAGTAGATATAACACCATTCAGTAGATATAACACCATTCAGTAGATATATCACCAATCAGTAGATATATCACCATTCAGTAGATATAACACCATTCAGTAGATATATCACCATTCAGTAGATATAACACCATTCAGTAGATATATCACCATTCAGTAGATATATCACCATTCAGTAGATATAACACCATTCAGTAGATATAACACAATTCAGTAGATACATTTCCCTGTACCTATCATACTACTATGGCTGACCCTGTAAAACAACACATTACTCTGCACCTATCATACTACTATGGCTGACCCTGTAAAACAAAACCTATCATACTACTATGGCTGACCCTGTAAAACAACACCTATCATACTACTATGGCTGACCCTGTAAAACAAAACCTATCATACTACTATGGCTGACCCTGTAAAACAACACCTATCATACTACTATGACTGACCCTGTAAAACAAAACCTATCATACTACTATGGCTGACCCTATAAAACAACACCTATCATACTACTATGGCTGACCCTGTAAAACAACACATTACACTGCACCTATCATACTACTATGGCTGGCCCTATAAAACAACACCTATCATACTACTATGTCTGACCCTGTAAAACAACACATTACACTGCACCTATCATACTACTATGGCTGGCCCTATAAAACAACACCTATCATACTACTATGTCTGACCCTGTAAAACAACACATTACACTGCACCTATCATACTACTATGGCTGGCCCTATAAAACAGCACCTATCATACTACTATGGCTGACCCTGTAAAACAACACCTATCATACTACTATGGCTGACCCTATAAAACAACACCTATCATACTACTATGGCTGACCCTGTAAAACAACACATTACACTGCAGCTATCATACTACTATGGCTGGCCCTATAAAACAACACCTATCATACTACTATGACTGACCCTGTAAAACAACACATTACACTGCACCTATCATACTACTATGGCTGACCCTGTAAAACAACACATTACACTGCACCTATCATACTACTATGGCTGACCCTGTAAAACAACACATTTCACTGCACCTATCATACTACTATGGCTGGCCCTATAAAACAACACCTATCATACTACTATGGCTGACCCTGTAAAACAACACCTATCATACTACTATTACTGACACTGTAAAACAACACATTTCACTGCACCTATCATACTACTATGGCTGACCCTGTAAAACAACACCTATCATACTACTACGGCTGACCCTGTAAAACAACACCTATCATACTACTATGACTGACCCTGTAAAACAACACATTTCACTGCACCTATCGTACTACTATGGCTGACCCTGTAAAACAACACCTATCATACTACTATGGCTGACCCTGTAAAACAACACATTACACTGCACCTATCATACTACTATGGCTGACCCTGTAAAACAACACCTATCATACTACTATGGCTGACCCTGTAAAACAACACCTATCATACTACTATGGCTGACCCTGTAAAACAACACATTACACTGCACCTATCATACTACTGTGGCTGATCCTGTAAAACAACACCTATCATACTACTATGACTGACCCTGTAAAACAACACCTATCATACTAGTATGGCTGACCCTGTAAAACAACACCTATCATACTACTATGGCTGACCCTGTAAAACAACACCTATCATACTACTATGACTGACCCTGTAAAACAACACATTACACTGCACCTATCATACTACTATGGCTGACCCTGTAAAACAACACATTACACTGCACCTATCATACTACTATGGCTGACCCTGTAAAACAACACCTATCATACTACTATGGCTTACCCTGTAAAACAACACCTATCATACTACTATGGCTGACCCTGTAAAACAACACATTACACTGCACCTATCATACTATCATACCTATCATACATTGTTTATTCCAGAACTCCAATTTGAGCAGCAGCAGCTGAAAAATGAGCTCCTACAAATATTGAAATTTACATGGTTTTTAGAGTGAAGTACATCGGAAAAAAGCAAAAGAAAACTGCAAGACTGAATAGGACAAAAAACAAGCAACAAACAAAGAAGATAGGCTTTTGAAAAATAACTATTTTTCATTAAATTGTAGTTATCTTAGCTAGCTGAATTGTTTACCAGTTGCTAAGCAGTTGCTAGGGACTCTTTTGGAAGAAGCTAGCTAGCTAACGAAGAACAACAAAGAATATCTAGTTAACAGAAGAAAAGAAAGAGAAAATCAGGACAGAAGAAAAAGGATATCAAAGTGAAACAGTTCTCTAAAGACACAAGAGACAATAATACAAGAAACAACACTTCTGTAGCTTGTCAACTATGTGTCTGTCTATCCCTGTTCTCTCCCCTCTGCACAGGCCATACAAACGCTTCACACCGCGTGGCCGCTGCCACTCTAACCTGGTGGTCCCAGCGCGCACGACCCACGTGGAGTTCCAGGTCTCCGGCAGCCTCTGGAACTGCCGGTCTGCAGCCAACAAGGCTGAGTTCATCTCAGCCTATGCTACCCTCCAGTCCCTAGACTTCCTGGCGCTGACGGAAACATGGATTACCACAGATAACACTGCTACTCCTACTGCTCTCTCTTCGTCTGCCCACGTGTTCTCGCATACCCCTAGAGCATCGAGCCAGCGGGGTGGTGGCACTGGAATCCTCATCTCTCCCAAGTGGACATTCTCTCTTTCTCCCCTGACCCATCTGTCTATCTCCTCATTTGAATTCCATGCTGTCACAGTTACCAGCCCTTTCAAGCTTAACATCCTTATCATTTATCGCCCTCCAGGTTCCCTTGGAGAGTTCATCAATGAGCTTGACGCCTTGATAAGTTCCTTTCCTGAGGATGGCTCACCTCTCACAGTTCTGGGTGACTTTAACCTCCCCACGTCTACCTTTGACTCATTCCTCTCTGCCTCCTTCTTTCCACTCCTCTCCTCTTTTGACCTCACCCTCTCACCTTCCCCCCCTACTCACAAGGCAGGCAATACGCTTGACCTCATCTTTACTAGATGCTGTTCTTCCACTAATCTCATTGCAACTCCCCTCCAAATCTCCGACCACTACCTTGTATCCTTTTCCCTCTTGCTCTCATCCAACACTTCTCACTCTGCCCCTACTCGGATGGTATTGCGCCGTCCCAACCTTCGCTCTCTCTCTCCCGCTACTCTCTCCTCTTCCATCCTATCATCTCTTCCCTCTGCTCAAACCTTCTCCAACCTATCTCCTGATTCTGCCTCCTCAACCCTCCTCTCCTCCCTATCTGCATCCTTTGATTTTCTCTGTCCCCTATCCTCCAGGCCGGCTCGGTCCTCCCCTCCTGCTCCGTGGCTCGACGACTCACTACGAGCTCACAGAACAGGGCTCCGGGCAGCCGAGCGGAAATGGAGGAAAACTCGCCTCCCTGCGGACCTGGCATCCTTTCACTCCCTCCTCTCTACATTCTCCTCTTCTGTCTCTGCTGCTAAAGCCACTTTCTACCACTCTAAACTCCAAGCATCTGCCTCTAACCCTAGGAAGCTCTTTGCTACCTTCTCCTCCCTCCTGAATCCTCCTCCCCCTCCCCCCCTCCTCCCTCTCTGCGGATGACTTCGTCAACCATTTTGAAAAGAAGGTTGACGATATCCGATCCTCGTTTGCTAAGTCAAACGACACCGCTGGTCCTGCTCACACTGCCCTACCCTGTGCTTTGACCTCTTTCTCCCCTCTCTCTCCAGATGAAATCTCGCGTCTTGTGACGGCCAGCCGCCCAACAACCTGCCCACTTGACCCTATCCCCTCCTCTCTTCTCCAGACCATTTCCGGGGACCTTCTCCCCTTCCTCACCTCGCTCATCAACTCATCCTTGACCGCTGGCTACGTCCCTTCCGTCTTCAAGAGAGCGAGAGTTGCACCCCTTCTGAAAAAACCTACACTCGATCCCTCCGATGTCAACAACTACAGACCAGTATCCCTTCTTTCTTTTCTCTCCAAAACTCTTGAACGTGCCGTCCTTGGCCAGCTCTCCTGCTATCTCTCTCAGAATGACCTTCTTGATCCTAATCAGTCAGGTTTCAAGACTGGGCATTCAACTGAGACTGCTCTTCTCTGTGTCACGGAGGCTCTCCGCACTGCTAAAGCTAACTCTCTCTCCTCTGCTCTCATCCTTCTAGACCTATCTGCTGCCTTTGATACTGTGAACCATCAGATCCTCCTCTCCACCCTCTCCGAGTTGGGCATCTCCGGCGCGGCCCACGCTTGGATTGCGTCCTACCTGACAGGTCGCTCCTACCAGGTGGCGTGGCGAGAATCTGTCTCCGCACCATGCGCTCTCACCACTGGTGTCACCAGGGCTCTGTTCTAGGCCCTCTCCTATTCTCGCTATACACCAAGTCACTTGGCTCTGTCATATCCTCACATGGTCTCTCCTATCATTGCTATGCAGACGACACACAATTAATCTTCTCCTTTCCCCCTTCTGATAACCAGGCGGCGAATCGCATCTCTGCATGTCTGTCAGACATATCAGTGTGGATGACGGATCACCACCTCAAGCTGAACCTCGGCAAGATGGAGCTGCTCTTCCTCCCGGGGAAGGACTGCCCGTTCCATGATCTCGCCATCACGGTTGACAACTCCCTTGTGTCCTCCTCCCAGAGTGCTAAGAACATTGGCGTGATCCTGGACAACACCCTGTCGTTCTCCACTAACATCAAGGCGGTGACCCGATCCTGTAGGTTCATGCTCTACAACATTCGCAGAGTACGACCCTGCCTCACACAGGAAGCGGCGCAGGTCCTAATCCAGGCACTTGTCATCTCCCGTCTGGATTACTGCAACTTGCTGTTGGCTGGGCTCCCTGCCTGTGCCATTAAACCCCTACAACTCATCCAGAACGCCGCAGCCCGTCTGGTGTTCATCATTCCCAAGTTCTCTCACGTCACCCCGCTCTTCCGCTCTCTCCACTGGCTTCCAGTTGAAGCTCGCATCCGCTACAAGACCATGGTGATTGCCTACGGAGCTGTGAAGGGAACGGCACCTCCATACCTTCAGGCTCTGATCAGGCCCTACACCCAAACAAGGGCACTGCGTTCATCCACCTCTGGCCTGCTGGCCCCCTACCTCTGAGGAAGCACAGTTCCCGCTCAGCCCAGTCAAAACTGTTCGCTGCTCTGACACCCCAATGGTGGAACAAGCTCCCTCACGACGCCAGGACAGTGGAGTCAATCACCACCTTCCGGAGACACCTGAAACCCCACCTCTTTAAGGAATACCTGGGATAGGATAAAGTAATCCTTCTAATCCCCCCCCCCCCCTTAAAAGATTTAGATGCACTATTGTAAAGTGGTTGTTCCACTGGATATCATAAGATGAATGCACCAATTTGTAAGTCGCTCTGGATAAGAGCGTCTGCTAAATGACTTAAATGTAATGTAAATGTAATACTACTATGGCTGACCCTGTAAAACAACACCTATCATACTACTATGGCTGACCCTGTAAAACAACACCTATCATACTACTATGGCTGACCCTTTAAAACAACACATTACACTACACCTATCATACTACTATGGCTGATCCTGTAAAACAACACCTATCATACTACTATGACTGACCCTGTAAAACAACACCTATCATACTACTATGGCTGACCCTGTAAAACAACACCTATCATACTACTATGGCTGACCCTGTAAAACAACACCTATCATACTACTATGACTGACCCTGTAAAACAACACATTACACTGCACCTATCATACTACTATGGCTGACCCTGTAAAACAACACATTACACTGCACCTATCATACTACTATGGCTGGCCCTGTAAAACAACACCTATCATACTACTATGGCTTACCCTGTAAAACAACACCTATCATACTACTATGGCTGACCCTGTAAAACAACACCTATCATACTACTATGGCTGACCCTGTAAAACAACACATTACACTGCACCTATCATACTACTATGGCTGGCCCTGTAAAACAACACCTATCATACTACTATGGCTTACCCTGTAAAACAACACCTATCATACTACTATGGCTGACCCTGTAAAACAACACCTATCATACTACTATGGCTGACCCTGTAAAACAACACATTACACTGCACCTATCCAGTGTGACAATACAACATGTTTATTTAAGATCATTCTTCTCTTTTCTCTTTTCAGCCCACATACCCCCCACAGCCCACGGACCCCCCACAGCCCACAGCCCCCCCCACAGCCCACGGACCCCCCACAGCCCACAGACCCCCCCCCCCACAGCCCACAGACCCCGCCCCCCCCCACAGCCCACAGACCCCCCCACAGCCCACGGACCCCCCACAGCCCATGGACCCCCCACAGCCCACAGACCCCCCCCACAGCCCACAGACCCCCCCCCCCACAGAACCCCCACAGCCCCCGCCAATCCCAGCCCAACAACAAGTATATAGTATCAGTTCTCTGTGTCTGACCAGTAGTATGGAGCTGTGGCTTCCTTCATCCTATGTCATGTATTCCCAGTAAATTTGGTGATGTTTCCCCCCTGTTCATAGCAATTAGTCTTTGAAGTTGTTAAGTTAATTTCCTATCGTACATCTTGATATTAGCAGGTGCTGACCACTAGTGGGAAGAAAGAATGAAAAACGTACCAAAAAGAAACGTCATATTTCACCGTTTTTTGTATTCATAGCACTTGAACATCACGGGGGGGACACTAAAATATTGGGAGAGATTCTGCTTTTACTCCGTGAGAATATTGTTTCATGTATTGTGACAGCAGACCACAGGATCACTGGGAGAAGGAGACGAGGTTTCACGCTGGTTCACAAATAATGGAATGCTATTGTGAAATGAGAAGGGAGAGAGAATGAGAATAAGAGAGGTTAAAGAGACCTTGTTAAAATGTATATGGGACTGTCTCAAATAACACCCTCTTCTTTACCTTCACTATGGGCCCTGGTCTAAAGTAGTGCACTACTATCCTATAGGCCCTGGTCTAAAGTAGTACACTACTCCCTATAGGCCCTGGTCTAAAATAGTGCACTACTACCCTATAGGCCCTGGTCTAAAGTAGTACACTACTCCCTATCGGTCCTGGTCTAAAGTAGTGCACTATAAAGGCCCTTTTTGGATGCAGTCTATGAAGTACATCATTTGTTCTCTAGCAGTCTATGAAGTGCATCCATTCGTTCTCTTGCATGTGCTTTAGACCGGAATGCATTTCAAGTGACCATCAGAAACAATCTATTCAGGGGTTAAGAGGAGTTCACAACCATGGTAATAGGTTGTCTGCCCCTCTGCCCCTCTGCCCCTCTGCCCGTCTGTCTGTCTGTCTGTCTGTCTGTCTGTCTGTCTGTCTGTCTGTCTGTCTGTCTGTCTGTCTGTCTGTCTGTCTGTCTGTCTGTCTGTCTGTCTGTCTGTCTGTCTGTCTGTCTGTCTGTCTGTCTGTCTGTCTGTCTGTCTGTTTGTATCTGTGTCTGTCTCTGTCTGTCTCTGTGTCTGTCTCTGTGGTTCTGTCTGTCTGTCTGTCTGTCTGTCTGTCTGTCTGTCTGTCTGTCTGTCTGTCTGTCTGTCTGTCTGTCTGTCTGTCTGTCTGTCTGTCTGTCTGTCTGTCTGTCTGTCTGTCCCTGTGTCTCTGTCTGTGTCTGTCTGTCTCTGTGTCTGTCTCTGTGGTTCTGTCTGTCTCTGTGTCTGTCTCTGTGGTTCTGTCTGTATGTCTGTCTGTCTGTCTGTGTATGTCCCTGTGTCTGTCTGTCTGTGTGTCTCAGTGTCTGTGTCTGCGTCTGTATATGTGTCTGTGTCTGTGTCTCTGTGTCTCAGAGATAGGTCCAGTATTATGATGTGATCCAGCTCAGAAGGTTGTTACCATGACGTTAGACACTGCATTAGGACTAGAAGAACAGACCTCAGAAGGTTGTCACCATGACGTTAGACACTGCATTAGGACTAGAAGAACAGACCTCAGAAGGTTGTTACCATGACGTTAGACACTGCATTAGGACTAGAAGAACAGACCTCAGAAGGTTGTCACCATGACGTTAGACACTGCATTAGGACTAGAAGAACAGACCTCAGAAGGTTGTCACCATGACGTTAGACACTGCATTAGGACTAGAAGAACAGACCTCAGAAGGTTGTCACCATGACGTTAGACACTGCATTAGGACTAGAAGAACAGACCTCAGAAGGTTGTCACCATGACGTTAGACACTGCATTAGGACTAGAAGAACAGACCTCAGAAGGTTGTCACCATGACGTTAGACACTGCATTAGGACTAGAAGAACAGACCTCAGAAGGTTGTCACCATGACGTTAGACACTGCATTAGGACTAGAAGAACAGACCTCAGAAGGTTGTTACCATGACGTTAGACACTGCATTAGGACTAGAAGAACAGACCTCAGAAGGTTGTTACCATGACGTTAGTGTCACGTCCTGACCAGTAAAAGGGGTTATTTGTTATTGTAGTTTGGTCAGGGCGTGGCAGGGGGTGTTTGTTTTGTGTGTTTCGGGGTTTTTGGTGTATGTTCTATGTTTTCTATTTTTATGTGGGTTTTCTAGTTTTTGTATTTCTATGTTATTTTTGGGAACGACCTCCAATTAGAAGCATCTGGTTGTCGTTGCTTGTAATTGGAGGCCATTTTTAAGTGGGTTTATTTTGTCTTGTGTTTGTGGGTAGTTGTTTTTCGTATAGTCCTTGTGTCCTTACGGAACTGTTGGTTGATGGCGATTTATTTTGTTTAAGTGTTCACTTATATAAATAAAAGAAGATGAGCACGATACCCGCTGCACCTTGGTCCACTTTCTACGACGCACCTGACAGTTAGACATTGCATTAGGACTAGAAGAACAGACCTCAGAAGGGACAAAAGTAAAGAAATAAAGAATGAGGTCCTGACTAAGGGAAAATGAACTCAACATCTGAAAAGATATCTGCACAGTACTCTCATATTTCCTTGCTGCAGCTTCATCTGTCAACTGTATAGTTTCAACTTCAGAAAAGGATTTTTGACATTTTGCAAATCCATTCACTGGTTCCATAATTCTACTAGTTAGTGGCTGTTAACCCTTGCACGCCGCAGGCTGAAATACGACGGAGCAGACCACCAAGGATGGAGTTGAGAGTCAAGCCCAACTACAGATAAATAGAAACGTTCCATCAACGGAGTGACCGTTCTATTAATTAATCTCGTGCACAATTAAAATCCGGACGAGTCTATTGGTGGACCCGTGCGTCAATCTAAGTAACATAATAAAATAATCCCCATCAGAATCCATCAGTTTAAGAGATATCAGTTTTTTTTTGCACGGGGCTGCATCTCAATCCACCACATCCGCCAGTGTCGGCCTTCCACATCTGCGGAGAAAGGTGATTGTCAGACCATGAGACAGCCCTGAAAATCAGTCTTCCCACGGAAACAACTGAATGGTTGGCCTATTCCATTCTATGGAAAAGGGGGGGGGGGGAAACACTCTCAAACACGATGGTGTTCTCCGTTTTGCTCTACGACAGCAACAAGTGTCACGTCTGAAGTCGGTAACGCGGATGTGCCAACTTCTGTCTGTAGCATCCGAACCGTTTTGAGCTACAAACTAATATAACCCCAGTATGGACAGGAGAGACTCTCACCAACACGATGGAGGCCTCCGTTTTGCTCATCTGAACGTAAACCATACCAACAAAAGGAAGTATAAAGGTAGTTTTGTTTCAACAAATATAAGGGGTTAATATGTGTCCCAAAAAAATATAAAAAATACTGAGCTTTCATATGTCTCCTTGATATAGGACAGACACTTCAAAACCTTATTCCTTACCAAGATTTTTTTTACTGTCTTTTTTTTGCCATTCATGAATGTGTTTTTCAATGCGTTTCTATGGGCTATAGTAGTAACACATCTTCAACTCTAGTGAAGACATTTTAACTATCGACCGTGTAGAGACAATGAGTAAAGAGGGGAGACAGTGGAGAGGGGAGACAGAGGAGACAGTGGAGAGGGGAGACAGTGGAGAGGGGAGACAGAGGAGACAGTGGAGATGGGAGACAGTGGAGAGAAGGGAGACAGTGGCGAGAGGGAAGACAGTGGAGAAGGAAGACAGTGGAGACAGTGGAGATGGGAGACAGTGGAAACAATGGAGATGGGAGACAGTGGAGAGGGAAGACAGTGGAGAAGGAAGACAGTGGAGACAGTGGAGATGGGAGACAGTGGAGAGGGAAGACAGTGGAGAGGGGAGACAGTGGAGAGAAGGGGACAGTGGCGAGAGGGGAGACAGTGGCGAGAGGGAAGACAGTGGAGAGGGGAGACAGTGGAGAGGGAAGACAGTGGAGACAATGGAGATGGGAGACATTGGAGAGGGAAGACAGTGGAGAAGGAAGACAGTGGAGACAGTGGAGATGGGAGACAGTGGAGAGGGAGGAGACAGAGGAGAGAGGATGCAGTAGAGAGGGGAAACAGGAGGGAAAACAGGGGAGAGGAGAGACAGCTGAGAGAGGAGGCAGTAGAGAGGGGAAACAAGGAAGAGGGGAGACAGTGGAGAAAGGGGAGACAGAGGAGAGAGGGGAAACAGGGGAGAGGGGAGACTGTAGAGAGGGGAGACAGAGGAGAGAGGAGGCAGTAGAGAGGGGAAACAGGAGCGAGGGGAAACAGGGGGAGGGGAGACAGTGGAGAGAGGGGAAACAGGGTGGGGACAGTGGAGAGAGGAGACAGTGGAGAGAGGATATAGGGGAGAGGGAAGACATTGGAGAGGGGAAACAGGAGAGAGGGGAGACAGTGTGGAGGGGAGACAGTGGAGACAGTGGAGAGGGAAGACAGTGGAGAGGGGAGACAGTGGAGAGGGAAGACAGTGGAGTGAGGAGACAGGGGATGGAGGAGGCAGTAGAGAGGGGAAACAGGAGAGAGGGGAGACAGTAGAGAGGGGAAACAGGGAAGAGGGGAGACAATAGAGAGGAGAAACAGGGGAGTGGGGAGACAGTAGAGAGGGGAAACAGGGGAGACAGTAGAGAGGGGAAACAGGGGGGAGGGGAGACAGTAGAGAGGGGAAACAGGGGGGAGGGGAGACAGTTGAGAGAGGAGACAGTGGAGAGAGGAGACGGGAGAGGGGAGACAGTGGAGAGAGGGGAAACAGGGAACAAGAGGAGACAGGGGAGAGAGCAGACAGTGGAGAGAGGAGACAGTGGAGAGGGGAGACAGTAGAGAGGGGAAACAGGGTAGAGGGGAGACAGTAGAGAGGGGAAACAGGGTAGAGGGGAGACAGTGAGGAGAATGTTATTCTATGCGCCTCCAAAACCAACTGTTATGATCACGGTACCAGGGTGCTTTTTGTCAGACTCCTTAATCAGTAGCAGGGTTGCAAAGGGAGGGTATATTACTGAGTAAACTACCAAAATTTTGATAGCTTTCAGGTTTTATTTTATACTGAAGAAAATATAAATGCAACATGTAAAGTGTTGGTCCTATTTTTCATGAGATAAAAAAAGATCCCAGAAATGTTTCATACGCACATAAAGCTTATTTCTCTCATATTTTGGCCACAAATTTGTTTACATCCCGGTTAGTGAGCATTTCTCCTTTGCCAAGATAATCCATCCTCCTGACAGGTGTGACATATCAAGAAGCAGTTTTGTCACACAACACAATGCCACAGATGTCTCAAGTTTTGAGGGAGCATGCAATTGGCATGCTGACTGCAGGAATGTCCTCCAGAGCTGTTGCCGGAGAATTGAATGTTCATTTCTCTACCATAAGCCACCTCCAACGTTGTTTTAGAGAATTTGGCAGTGCATCCAACCGGCCTCACAACCGCAGACCACATGTGACCATGCCAGCTCAGGACCTCCACATTCGGCTTCTTCACCTGTGGGATGGTCTGAGACGAGCCACCCGGAAAGCTGACAAAACTGTAGGTTTCCACAACCGAAGACTTTCTGCCTAAACCATCTCAGGGAAACTCATCTGCATGCTCATCGTCCTCACCAGGGTCTTGACCCCACTGCAGTTTGGCATCGTAACCGACTTCAGTGGGCAAATGCTCATCTTCAATTGCCACTGGCACGCTGGAAGAAGTGTGCTCTTCACGGATGAATCCCTTGTTTCAACTGTACTGGAGAGATGGCAGACAGTGTTTATGGCGCTCTGTTGGTGAGCGGTTTGCTGATATAAATGTGAGTGCCCCATGATGTCGGTGGGGTTATGGTATGGGCAGGCATAAGCTACGTACAACAAACACAACTGCATTTTATTGATAGCAATTTTAATGCACCGAGATACCATGATGAGATCCTGAGGCCCATTGTCATGCCATTCACCCACCACCATCTCCTCCTGTTTCAGCATGATAATGCATGATACCATGTCGCAAGGATCTGTACACAAATTCTGGAAGCTGAAAATGTCCCAGTTCTTCCATGGCCTGCATACTCAGCAGACATGTGTGGTGGATTAATCAGAATTAGTTGGGTAACATAAGTAATTAAGATGTCTTATATGCATAATATGCTTATGTGATATACCTGTTATTAGAATGTACTGTATCCCTTTGGACTCTGGTGTTGGCAGTTGCATTTCTTCCCTCAGCTGGGGCTCAGTCATTTGGGGCCCAGAGAGGGGAGAGGTCAGGCTTGTCTTTCACATATCCCTGGTGCTATGCAGAATATCAGAAAGGGAAGAGGACAGGATGGAACATTGTCTTCATATGTGAATGTATCTGTTAAACTATGTGAAGGGATGGCGTGATTAATGGGGTACAAATTACTTGTCTCCACAATGTCTGTGCGAAAGTCACTCCCTCCTTTGGCATTGGGGGGAAGTGTATGGCAGTGTCTGGAACCATTGTATGTCATCTCTGATGTTGCATTTATCCTGGGATAGTGTATGACCTAGAGGCTCACTCCCCTCAGTGAGCTTGTCCAGGAGAGGGGTCAAGAAGGGGTTTTACTTAAGATGGGAGTATCTAGAGTTGACAATTGAGTTATGCCATTGGATGAGTTGGTGTTTTTGTGCTATGAAGTACCAGGAATGAGATTAGAACCTCGTCTTAGGGACCAAATTGAACGATCATTTATAGTGAATGCTATCTGGCTACGGGATACTCCTTTCTCATTATAAAGTCTACCTTTGTGAAATGTTCCTAATATCTGTGGTTTGTTATGTCGACTAGGGGGGTGGATTTTTGCTATAAAAGATCTCAGTAGCCAAAGTTTTATCACTTTCAATGGTTCATTAGAAATGGTGCATCATTGAAAGTCAGTGCTTTTGCAAAGCTCTTACTATTAAAGATGTAGTTTAAGTATAACTCTGACTAGTATGTGAAGTTTGTAACTCTCCTCATTTGGTAATGCAGAAAATAGCCACCACACATGTCACCCATTGAGCATGTGCGGGATGCTCTGGATTGACGTGTATGACAGCGTGTTCCAGTTCTCACCAATATCCAGCAATCTGGCACAGCCATTGAAGAGGATTGGGACAACATTCCACAGGCCACAATCAACAGCCTGATCAACTCTATGTGTTGCGCTGCATGAGGCATATGTCACACCAGATACTGACTGGTTTTCTGATCCACGCCCCTACCTTTTTTTAAGGTATCTGTGACCAACAGATGCATATCTGTATTCCCAGTCATGTGAAATCTATAGGTTAGGGCTTCATTTAATTATTGACTGATTTCCTTATATGAACTGTAACTCATTCAAATCTTTGAAATTGTTGCATGTTGCGTTTTATATATATATTTTTTCTGTGTATTTTGTAAGATGACGTCCAGTGGCCGTTTTGGGTACTTCAGATTATCAAAGTTGTTTGTAATTATATATATAAAAAAAAATCACAGCGCTGTAAAACATGATTTAAACCATCAACTTTGTGAATACCATTGGTATTTAATAAGAGGGTTTCAGCATGAAATACCCTTTATATATTTTTTACACACTTGTTTTACTTTACCAATAGTATTTGTTGTAAATTGTTTTTGGGTGGCAGTTGTAAAAAAAAAAAAAGATTTTTTAAAATAATGCCGTTGTTGATTAGATGTTTTAAAGAAATATATTAATGAGGCTATTTTCTCTTGATCTATCTATTTTATCTACTGGAATACCATGGACAATATGGACACAGATCTACACAATTAAAACTATATATTAATCTTTTTTTGTTTGTTTTCCAGTATAAAACACCAAAGTTACCATAGATGAACTGTAAATTACCAAAATGAGAGAAGATTCAGTAGTAAAGTATATTTTAGTCGTATCAAATGTCTGCTGTTTTATTTTCAGTGTTCATTAGCTGCTGGTGGACTAATGAGGCTGTTCTCACTACAGGCCTGCTGGTGGACTAATGAGGCTGTTGCACAATATCAAAGGAGCTGTGACATCACTCAACAATGGATACCAAAATAAACATTGGCTGACATCAACTATAATATTCTTCAAAATAGCATACCAGTATTTTTGGGTGCTTTCCCTAATTAAAGCGTATCAGACCAATGACAGCTTAAGGCCTGGACTGCATCTGTGTGTGTGAGTGTTTGTGTGTGTGTCTATGTGTGTCCAGGTGTCTCCATGTGTCTCCACGTGTGTCTCTATGTGTGTCCATGTGTGTCCATGTGTGTCTCCATGTGTCTGCAAGTGTGTCTCTGTGTGTCTCTGTGTGTGTCCACGTGTCTCCATGTGTCTCCAAGTGTGTCTCTATGTGTGTCCATGTGTGTCCATGTGTGTCCATGTGTGTCTCCATGTGTGTCCATGTGTCTCCATGTGTCTGCAAGTGTGTCTCTGTGTGTCTCTGTGTGTGTCCATGTGTCTCCACGTGTCTCCATGTGTCTCCAAGTGTGTCTCTATGTGTGTCCATGTGTGTCCATGTGTGTCCATGTGTCTCCATGTGTCTCCATGTGTCTCCAAGTGTGTGTCCATGTGTGTCCATGTGTGTCCATGTGTGTCTCCATGTGTGTCCATGTGTGTCCATGTGTGTCCATGTGTGTCTCCATGTGTGTCCATGTGTCTCCATGTGTCTCCAAGTGTGTCTTTATGTGTCTCCATGTGTCTCCATATGTCTATATGTATCTCCATAAGTGTCTCCATGTGTCTCCACGTGTGTCTCTGTGTGTCTCCATGTGTCTCCATGTGTCCCTATATGTCTCAATATGTGTCTCAATGTGTGTCTCCATGTGTCTCCATGTGTGTCTCCGTGTGTGTCTCTGTGTGTGTCCATGTGTCTCCATGTGTCTCCATGTATGTGTCCATGTGTGTCCATGTGTCTCCATGTGTCTCCTTGTCTCCCCATGTGTCTCCATGTCTCCATTTGTCTCTGTGTGTCTCCATGTGTCTCCATGTGTTTCCAAGTGTGTCCATGTGTGTCCATGTGTCTCCATGTGTCTCCTTGTCTCCCCATGTGTCTCCATGTCTCCATTTGTCTCTGTGTGTCTCCATGTGTCTCCATGTGTGTCTCCATGTGTCTCCGTGTGTGTCTCCGTGTGCGTCTCTGTGTGTGTCCATGTGTCTCCATGTGTGTCCATGTGTGTCCATGTGTGTCCATGTGTCTCCATGTGTGTCCATGTGTGTCTCCGTGTGCGTCTCTGTGTGTGTCCATGTGTCTCCATGTGTGTCCATGTGTGTCCATGTGTCTCCATGTGTCTCTATGTGTGTCCATGTGTTTCCATGTGTATATGTGTGTCCATGTGTGTCCATGTGTCTCCATGGGTCTCCATGTGTCTCTGTGTCTCCATGTATCTCTGTGTCTCCATGTGTCTCCATGTGTGTCCATGTGTGTCCATGTGTGTCCATGTGTCTATGTGTGTCCATGTGTGTCCATGTGTCTCCATGGGTCTCCATGGGTCTCTGTGTCTCCATGTGTCTCTGTGTCTCCATGTGTCTCCATGTGTGTCCATGTGTGTCCATGTGTCTATGTGTGTCCATTTCCATGTGTGTGCGTCCATGTGTGTGTTTGTGTCCATGTGTGTCCATGTGTCTATGTGTGTCCATTTCCATGTCTGAGCGTCCATGTGTGTGTTTGTGTCCATGTGTGTCCATGCATGAGCCTGTGTGTGTGTGTATGAGTGTGTGTGTTTCACACCATCTTAACAGTCACGTGGAACCACTTATATTCCTTGACCGGGGAGCAGAAACACTCCATACTATCAGGTTGGATGAAATATCTCCTGGTCCTGATATAAACCAGCATTTCATACTGCCACCTCCCCCTAATGGGTGATCTACAAGTGGTCAATAACCAATAACCAATATTACCCAAACAAACCATGGCTTTATAAAGTCACAATGTCAAAATCACAGTCAAAACAGAGAGGTTTTAATTAAGATGAATGGGGGTCTGTTCTCTGCTCTGGTACAGGTGTGATGAATGACTGTTCTCTCTTCCAGGAGGTACAGTACTGGTATGAATGACTGTCCTGGTACGAATGACTGTCCTGGTATGAATGACTGTACTGGTATGAATGATTGTCCTGGTACGAATGACTGTCCTGGTATGAATGACTGTACTGGTATGAATGACTGTTCTGGTATGAATGACTGTTCTGGTATGAATGACTGTCCTGGTATGAATGACTGTTCTGGTATGAATGATTGTCCTGGTATGAACGGCTGTCCTGGCATGAATGACTGTTCTGGTATGAATGACTGTCCTGGTATGAATGACTGTCCTGGTATGAATGACTGTCCTGGAATGAATGACTGTTCTGGTATGAATGACTGTCCTGGTATGAATGACTGTTTTCTCTTCTAGGAGGTAAAGTACTGGTATGAATGACTGTCCTGTTATGAATGACTGTCCTGGTATGAATGACTGTTCTGGTATGAATGACTGTCCTGGTATGAATGACTGTCCTGGTATGAATGACTGTTCTATCTTCTAGGAGGTACAGTACTGGTATGAATGACTGTTCTGGTATGAATGACTGTTCTGGTATGAATAACTGTTCTGGTATGAATGTCTGTCCTGGTATGAATGACTGTCCTGGTATGAATGACTGTTCTCTCTTCTAGGAGGTACAGTACTGGTATGAATGACTGTCCTGGTATGAATGACTGTTCTGGTATGAATGACTGTCCTGGTATGAATGACTGTTCTGGTTTGAATGTCTGTCCTGGTATGAATGACTGTTCTGGTATGAATGACTGTTCTGGTTTGAATGTCTGTCCTGGTATGAATGACTGTTCTCTCTTCTAGGAGGTACAGTACTGGTATGAATGACTGTCCTGGTATGAATGACTGTCCTGGTATGAATGTCTGTTCTGGTTTGTAGGCCAGTAAGAGGAATGGCTGACTGTAATATATCTGTGTGGGTCTGCTAAGGAGTTTGTCCTAGACAGGTGTTCCTGAGAGAAAATGTTCCCTTGCATTTCTAAATTCAATTTGCTGTTAGTTCTTGTAGCTCCGTGTTCAACACAAATTAAGTCTTAGGTCTCTCCTTATGGTAATTAAGAACATAAATAGCACTTATTCAGTAGGTTAGAAATGAATGTTAACATCACTTAAAGATGATGTGAGAGAAAGTTAACTTAACCCTCGGGGACATAAACTGTCAAGTTAAATATTGAAACATTATCAGCCCAACTTCTCCTGTTAATAGGCAGCTTATCTTTCAGCAGTGGTGGGTAGGCCAAGGTGAACACCCTCTCCTCCCTCGCTTTCTGCTCATCATCCGATTAGGGATTAATCTCTCCACTCCTGTTTTACTGCGTTCCCTCTCTGCTTTTAGTCTCCCACAGGAACCCTTTCCTCTAATCATCGCTGGGGTTTTTTCTTGGCATGGGCCTTCTCTAGCTCTCAATCTCGATCTCCCTCTCCTCTCCTCTCCTCTCCTCTCCTCTCCTCTCCTCTCCTCTCCTCTCCTCTCCTCTCCTCTCCTCTCCTCTCCTCTCCTCCCCTCCCCCTCCCCTCTCCTCTCCTCTCGTCTTACACAACATGGGCCCCTGCTACTGTTGGACCAGCACTCATGCACTTACTTAGTTTTTAAAAGGTCAGCAATATTTGTCTCCCACAAGCTGTGGTAGCAAAATAGAGGGAGAAGGGCTTTGACTCAAATGGCAACCTATTCCCAATCTAGTGCACTATGGGCCCTGGTCACGAGTAGTGCACTTCAAAGGGAATAGGGTGCGATTTGGGATGCAAACAAGATATTTGGGCAAGCCAAACTGCAGTACTACACAGCTGGCATAACAACACAAAAAATAAATGCTGAGTTGTTTGGTTGACCCAACTCCTGGGTTGCAGACGTTGAGTAACCTAGTTGGTTGTTTTCTTTAAAAAGAGCAGGATTGGGTTGTTGAACATTTTAAGGTTGAACGTTTACATTTTTTGTAGTTCCCAGAAGCCTGCAACATCCCATTACTGGGATAGATACCACCTTATCCTAATATGTCATAAATAATGTGCTTGAACAATGTGTAAAATGCTAAACATTTTAAAGAAAATTCTGATTTGCAGATTGTAAGTGAGAGAGAGAGAGTGAGTGAAGAACAGGAGTGACATTTACTCTCACGGGTGGCCAATAAGATCTATCTGAAAGCCACACTCATAATAGGCTACGCCTCCTGAAAATTACAAAAAGGATTACATTCAAAATGGCCCAGCTGCTAGGTCAACCAGCATGAAAGTAAAACAAAAACCCAACTGATGGTTAAATGAATCCATGTTTGGGTAATCCCAACAACCCAACTCATGGACCCAGCATGTGTTATGTCCAATACCCAGCGCTGGGTTACCAAAGTACCCAAATTGGAGGTTAAATTAACCCCTGTTTGAGTAATCTGAACAATCTTTTTTTTACCGTTAGGAAAATAACCTGGATGGTATGGTAGATACCAAAGGTACATTATCTCTGCTAGTCAGGTAGTCTGTGAATCTGGATGGAGGCCACATTATCTCTGCTAGTCAGGTAGTCTGTGAATCTGGATGGAGGCCACATTATCTCTGCTAGTCAGGTAGTCTGTGAATCTGGATGGAGGCCACATTATCTCTGCTAGTCAGATAGTCTGTGAATCTGGATGGAAGCATTGGGAAGGGATTGTAATGCAGATGAGCTCTGTCATCTTGGGCCAGCGTCCCAAATGGCACCTTACTCCCTATATTGATCAGGGATCTGGTCACGAGTA